>NC_084581.2:14000000-14215000 GCF_033978685.3 Nerophis lumbriciformis
TAGGGAGGTGTTTAGGGCACGTCCGACCGGTAGGAGGCCACGAGGAAGACCCAGGACACGTTGGGAAGACTATGTCTCCCGGCTGGCCTGGGAACGCCTCGGGATCCCCCGGGAGGAGCTGGACGAAGTGGCTGGGGAGAGGGAAGTCTGGGCTTCCCTGCTTAGGCTGCTGCCCCCGCGACCCGACCTCGGATAAGCGGAAGAAGATGGATGGATGGAGATGGATGGATATTTTTTTACCAATAATTTAACTTCCAGGTGTCAAACCCAAGATCTGGCCTACCACATTATCGACCCATGAAAGTCTGGAAATAATATGTGTCAAAAATACTTAATCTTTCCTACTAAATTAATTCATTATTTCCATTTTGACAGAAAAAATGCATGTACTGCATGCAATGGCACATCTTTTAAACTTCAATCCATCCATTTTCTACCGCTTGTCTTTTTTGGGGCCACGGGGGGACTGGAGCCTATCTCAGCTGCACTTGGTGGGGGATATTATGATCTAACAATGTAAATAATTATCATATATCCCTTACATTGTTTTTGTTGTAAATATGATGTATTTTTATACAGTACAGGCCAAAAGTTTGAACACACCTTCTCCTCATTCAATGCATTTTGACTATTTACATTGTAGATTGTCACTGAAGGCATCAAAACTATGAATGAACACATGTGGAGTTATGTATTTAACAAAAAAAGGTTAAATAACTGAAAACATGTTTTATATTCTAGTTTCTTCAAAATAGCCACCCTTTGCTCTGATTACTGTTTTGTACACTCTTGGCATTCTCTCGATGAGCTTCAAGAGGTAGTCACTTGAAATGGTTTTCACTTCCCAGGTGTCATAGTTTTGATGCTTTCAGTGACAATCTACAATGTAAATAATCATGAAAATAAAGAAAACACATTGAATGAGGAGAAGGTGTGTCCAAACTTTTGGCCTGTACTGTATATATATGCTTGACTTATGACTTCAAAGCAAGTTATTCATCAAATTGAATGTAAAAATACACAATAAACACATTAACAGGCAATCATGTAATAATATCAGAACGGAATTACATTTATTCAATTCATATATATTTAATGCAACAAGCGGCATAACAGTTTCCAAAATTGCTACTAATGTTGTTATTAATACAGTAGTAATATTAATTGTAGTAGTAGTAGACAATATAGTTATATTCTATTCCAGTAGTATTAGTCATAGTAGTGGTGTTAATAGTTGTAATATTTTATATATTTATTATTTTACAAAAAATTATGTTTATTGAAAGGGGACCTATTATGCAAAACCAACTTTTTCATCTGTTGGTACTTGTTTTTGTCTATATGTGATCTACATAAGTCCTGAAAATTCAAAATTAAACCATGGAGGCATTGCAGAGAAATTTATAAAACAATCTTGCAATGGAATTTGCCCAATTTGTGACATTTTTCCCATTAGTGACGTCAGCGGATATTTCCATGTATGGTAGAGATTTAGCCGAAGAGCTTTGCGCGAGTCCGCCATTGTAGTCAATAAGTTCCTTTTTTTTCTCTATCCTCTTGTTGTGGGGCAGACTGTCTCGCACATGCACATGCATCCTCTGCTGTTGCCATTTCTAATACAAAGTAGCGTATAGTTCTAACTTATATTTGTCAGTAGACTCCATATGGACGCATTAAAAACAACAACATGGCTGACGGGGAGAAGACGCAGTCAAAGTGAAGGCACGTAAATAAGACCACCCACAAACCAGTGCATCCTGAAAAGACGGTCTGAAAGAGGTTAAAAGATGGTCTGTAAAACATAATCTATGCAACATTTGACCAAAGAACCACCATTACATGTTACGTAGACAACAAGGAAGTGTTTTCAATGGAGAAATAAATCATAAAAAGACCCCTTTAAGATATATTTTCCGACCCCACGCCTCAGGACAACACTCTTTTAACATGTAACATGTCTTTTAAAAAGAAAAACTAACTTTTGCATAACAAATATGTATGTAAACAATACAACAGCATGTATTACAAACAACTACATTTGTTTTATGAAGTAATGCAATAATAATTTGGGAGTGTGGAATTCTACTGTTTCTCCTTCCAGTTGTATTACCACCAAACACACCAACAACAGCTTTCCCATATTTTCATGAATACATTTCCACCATTTAGATATTATTCTAACTTCCTTGGCTCAACTTATTCTGCTTCGGTATGGTGCAGACTAGCAGTGCCAACACTCCAACTGCTTTACCAAATTAGCAAGCTAAATTATAGCTGTGTTTTTTGGTAATTTATTTATTTAATTCAATGAATACCATCCACTTCCTCTTCACAGCACTGTTTTTTATACTCACCTTCTTCTTTCCCACGGTTGGAAGAACAAAGTTGTATGGAGGAAACTGTGTCATTGGCTACGCCAACTAATAGTGGGGAGGATTATAATTAGAATTTTCTATTCATTTATCGATTAATTTAGTTTATTTTCATACTTTTATAAATATTATTCTACTCTATTCTCATTTACACATTCAAGATGTCAAATTAAAAGTAATAAATGACCAGCGTGATCAAAAATATGTTGTTATTATCAAAATAAGCCGTTTACTAATTGGTAAAATTACTTTATTTTCTCTTTGTTATTTGAAACGATCGAACATGTTCAAATAAATCAGTACATTTGTAATAACTTAGACTGTTAATAACTTTTTTAAATACTAATGGCAGTGTAATAAATAAATATGACTTGTTTTCCCCGTCATCATTAATTGAAGTCCAATAGTGGCAGTGATGTAATGCTTGTCATAAATTTACAGTAGGGAGGCAAGAAAGTCAGTTTATCTTTGCAGTTATATAATATACATAAAATACGTTTTATATTGATACGTCGAACATGAATAGGGAGGCGAGAAAATGTCTTTATCTTTGTAGTTATATAATAATAGTAATAATAATAAACTTTATTTGTATACAAGAATTGGAGCTCAAAGTGCTTCGCAGCAGTAAAAGACATAATTAAATAAAAACCAAGGTTAAAAACAAGTGTAAAAAAATGGAAAATAAATGACAACAAATAAAAGCAAAGATAAAAGCAAAGTAAAAAACAAAAGGATCAGACAATAATAGTTACAATAATCACAGTGTGGAACAAATAAGTAATATAGGAAATAAAAGGCTAAAAGTAATGCAGAGTAAAATACAGGGATCACTGTGAGCCGTAATCACAGTATGGATGCAGAGAATAAGATATAGTGCAATTATATAGGATAAAAGTCATAATAGCAAAATAATACACATTAAAACTGTTTTATATTGAGACACCGAACATAAAAATAGTGCTGAGCTGTCATGCTGGGTCAACAACAACTTTTTTCCAAGGTCTAAAAAAAACAATAATTAACCAACACAATCAGCCCAAAATTGTGTGTGTGTGTGTGTGTGTGTGTGTGTGTGTGTGTGTGTGTGTGTGTGTGTGTGTTTATGTGTGTGTGTGTGTGTGTGTGATTCCATGAACGCATCATTGGCAGGACAACGTGACACTCAGAAAATACTTGCGCAATTTCATCTTCTAAAGTTCAAGGCAGAAAAGAGGCTCACCTTTGCTTTGCTTTGCTGCAAACAACACTCAATCATTGCAGAGAACAGCTGGACAGCAGACAGGAGTGCTTGTCACCACAAGGTAATAACAGCGATGAATATTTTGCTAATGTTAATGCTATTTAAATATTATACTGAAGCCAAACAGGCACTTTCAGCCATTAATCAAAAAAACGATGTATATATGTATTATATTATTATATATCTATGTATAAATAATCATTCCTATTAGGGCTGCAAATCTTTGGGTGTCCCACGATTCGATTCAATATCGATTCTTAGGGTCACGATTCGATTCAAAATCGATTTTTTTCCCGATTCAACGCAATTCTCAATTCAAAAACGATATTTTACCAATTCAAAAGGATTCTCTATTCATTCAATACGTAGGATTTCAGCAGGATCTACCCCAGTCTGATGACATGCAAGCAGAGTAGTAGATTTTTGTAAAAAGCTTTTATAATTGTAAAGGACAATGTTTTATCAAATGATTGCAATAATGTAAATTTGTATTAACTATTAAATGAACCAAAAATATGACTTATTTTATCTTTGTGAAAATATTGGACACAGTGTGTTGTCAAGCTTATGAGATGCGATGCAAGTGTAAGCCACTGTGGCACTATTGTTCTTTTTTTTATTTTTTTTATAAATGTCTAATGATAATGTCAATGAGGGATTTTTTAATCACTGCTATGTTGGAATTGTAACTAATATTGATACTGTTGTTGATAATATTAATTTTTGTTTCACTACTTTTGGTTTGTTCTGTGTGGTGTTTGTGTCTCCTCTCAATTGCTCTGTTTATTGCAGTTCTGAGTGTTGCTGGGTCGCAGGGCCGGCCCGTGGCATAGGCCGTATAGGCAAATGCTAAGGGCGCCGTCCATCAGGGGGCGCCACGCCAGTGCCACAAATGTTGGGAGAAAAAAAAAAAAAAAAAAAGTTGGTACTATTATTTCTAAATACAAAAAATAATCCCACGTTAATTAAAATGCAAAGTAAAGCCTATTTAATAGAAATATTATTTGTTACAACATTACGCCCCCCCCCCCCCTTTACATTCCTCAGGGACATTTATTTCTTTCTTTAGTTTATTTCGAACATGAACACACTTACATCATAATACATCACACAATTTCATATCATTTCATTTTACATCATGCCCGAAAAGGAGTAGGAAGAAGCAAAGCTTATTTAATCCTACCTCTTTCCCACTTCAAAGCGTTTACAAATATATAGAATCATTTACTGACCTTTTTATATAATAAAATAACATCTATGAGTTAGTATACAACAGTTTTGTAATATGTAATTAATTAATTAATTCAGTCATTATTAACATACTGAGATGAAGAATATCTTATTTTCAATAAGGTTGAAAGTATTTCTCATAATTCTTCTTCTTTGTACTCTGTAAGCACTATTATTTTGAACAACCTCTTAAACTGGATCATATCAGTACAATTTTTAACTTTTTTACTTAATCTATTCCATAATTTAATTCCACATACTGATATGCTAAAAGTTCTAAGTGTTGTACGTGCATATAAATGTTTGTATTAGGTCTCTCTCAAGCAGGTGTTTTTTGTTTACATTGTTATTGCCTTCTGGTTAGCTAATGTTTGCCCTGCAGGTAATAGTCACTTTTCCACCCCTTTATATATTAGGTATAGTTGTAAGTAAAAAAAAAAAAGGTCAAAGACAAAGCTATTCGGGTTCTTGTGAGTATATACACTTCACTGCCGATGTGGGGGGGCGCCACCTAAAATCTTGCCTAGGGCGCCTGCTGGGTCGGGTTTGGTTTTGGAATTGGATTGCATTGTTATGGTATTGCTGTGTATTGTTTTGTTGGATTGACTAATTTAAATAAAAAAATAAAAAAATAAATAAAAAATGAAAAAATAAATAAAAAATAAAAAATAAATAAATAAAAAATCGATTTTTTAAAAATGAGAATCGATTCTGAATCGCACAACATGAGAATCGCGATTCGAATTCGAATACATTTTTTCCCACACCCCTAATTTCTATGATACATTCACTCATGTTTTGGTTTTGTTCTTGGTTATTTTATAATTGTTTTTATTTAGTTTTGTTACTTTGTTTTCTGTCATCTGCTGCTGACTTCAAAGCAGGAAAATGATTTAAATCAGCTCTAACAACAATTTGATTAGCAAAACAAAAAAATAGATTCATTATTCAATTGACTAATTAGTTACAATGTGCCCTCAGCTGTAATGTTATATACTAGATGATTCACAAGTCAGGTGGCTGGATATATTTAATATGAGCAGATAGGTGGACAATTTGCATGTATGTATATATATATATATATATATATATATATATATAAAACATTTTTTAATCCATCCATCCATCCATCCATTTTCTAGCTCTTATTCCCTTTTGGGGTCGCAGGGGGCGCTGGAGCCTATCTCAGCTACACACTTTTTAATTAGTTGTACATTAGAGTAACAAAGACTTTAATTTAGAGTTATTTGGACACTAGGGGAACATATAAGGGTTAGGGTCAGGGGTACTAATAAACAATAATTCTGAGGTTATTGAGGGAACACTCTTAGTTAATGGCTTACTGGTTGTATAATGGTTCCCCATACTAAAGTGTTACCATATATATATATATATATATATATATATATATATATATGATATTTACATATATATTTTTTGTTTTACTATTTATATTCATATATACTGTATAGTATAATTATTTTTATTTTATTATACATTTACAAATACATCTTAATAGATGTATTTTTAATATATAATAAATAATAATAAATGTATGATTAATTATTAAAATAATAATACATGTATAATTTGTTATTAAAAACATGTATATATTTTATTGATATGTTATTATACTGTAATGTATGTATTTTTTTGTTTGTTTAGTTTTTTCAAAAGTCATGTAGAGTATAACTAGTAGTTTTCCTGGTGAATGAGTCCAAGCAGCAGCTTGATGATTGCTCAAAGCAAGCTGAGGTCAAGATCAGTGCGAGTGGAAGCAGGATAAACCAAAGTTTTAATAATAATCAGAACTGAATTGTTTGTGTTGTTTTCAGTCGAAAGTAGCGTCATCGTCGTTAGCGCACGTTGAAGATGGGCGAGTGGGGCTTTTTGGCATCCCTGCTGGACCAAGTGCAGTCGCACTCCACCGTCATCGGGAAGGTGTGGCTCAGCGTCCTCTTCATCTTCCGCATCATGATCCTCGGCGCCGGCGCAGAGAAGGTCCGTGTTACTTTTTCTCTTTTGTGGTATACGCAGAGCGCCCCTGGTGGCCATAGGATAAAGCTACACCCTCAGTCGATCACAGAAGGCCCCAACACATTCTAAATAGTACATCTTCATAAAAGTGCACCTCAGGAGTCATTTGTAGCCCACAACTAATTATTTATTGGCCCACCACATATTCTAAAAATAGGATTAATTCATTATTAATGACATATATTGTTAAATATTTCCTAATTTGCTTTGTCACATATAACACAAAGGAAGGGAGATAGATTTTATAGATTCATAGATTTTTTTCTTTTAGCACCTTAAATGTACAAAATACATCAAAGTCGCTCTCAATACTTCAGTGTGTTTCACGGTGGAAAAAACAACAACAATACATTTTGCTATAGCAACAAAAGAAGACAAATCTACACCCTTATCCTGTTCTGCACCAAACGTTCATCCGGTAATGATGCAATTATTTATTGGGTAAAAGTTACTACTTCTTTTTTTTTTCATAATCGTCCAATATATTTAAAAAAAACTCTGTGTTTGTTATGATTGACTCAAAAAATGGTTTAGGGTAAGTATTAATTTACCAAAAAAATGTGCATATTTAAGACAGTTTTCAGAATGAGTACTACTACCAATAATATTTTTATTGATAGCAGTAATGTTGATAGTAGTTGTAGCATTAGTAGGATTTTATTAAAATTAAATAGAAAAAACAATAACTATATTGACAATGCTGACAATATGCTGCCCCCTGCTGGTTTTCTTCAACCACTGCCATGTTTTGTAGTTGATACAGCTCCTTTTTCCAGCCAAATTATGGAAAAGGCTACAGTACAACTAGTACCTCAACTTCGATTAGTTCTGAGACGGAACTCTGATCTCAAAAAAATTGTACTTCAAATCAACATATTCCATTAAAATTAATTTAATACAACTTAACTGGTGCTTTCCCCACAAAAAACAGCACACTTTTACCATGTAATCCATCCATTTTAGGTAATCCATCCATTTTAAAAAGAAAAACTAACGTTTAGATAATAAATATCGTGTAAAAACAATACAACAGAATGTAGTTCTAACAACTAGAGTAGTTTTATGAAGTAATGTAATCATAATGTACAGCATTTACCTTGGAGAGTGGACTTCTATGGTATCTCCTTACAGCGGTGTGTCGTCTAAATCAGTTGCTTTTCCATATTTGTAGAGATAAATGTCGGCTGTTTAGGTATTTTCACATTCTTGTCCGGTGTTAAACTCATTCTGCTTAAATATGGTAGCAGTGATATGCTCTAAATACTTCAACAACTTCGCTACATGCAATTCCCACCTCGGCCTTCAGTGATGTCCGACTTCAATGATTACCTCTCCAAATATCACCATTGATGTCACCACATGACCATTGCTGGAGAAATACTATACAGGAACACATTTACGCACTACTGAGCTTTGAAGCATATCAACAGTGTATAAAACGTGTTACTTTCTGGCGCATTTAAAAATCAATTAAAACGCATCAGCAATTAAAACTACCTTACTGTCAAGATTAAAATGGCAAAAAACATATTAAAAGTGAAAAAATAAAATATTTGAACTTACAATTAGTAGGACCTATTCGACGCCGTATAAGCCAGTGGTACCCCTCGTCGTCTGCGTATTCGAGTGGAAATGGCGAGCATTTCCATATTTCATCGGCAGAACAGCTGAGCTAGCTTCCGGGGTTGGCCGACATCGTCTCACAAGATGTAGTTTCTCTTTAAATATCCTTCTTGAAAATGGCCATGCAAATATATATCTGCCACCTAATCAACGTTTTGTTCTCGCTTCCTGCTTGATTGCAACTTGTGAATGGATACTCACTTTGGAATGACAAGTGTGTATCCAATCACAGTCTCATTAACATCAGGCTACTTAGATAGGCTACTGTCAACAACTTGTGATCTGATTGGCTATCGCAACTGTCCATCAACTCTATGTATTCTCAAATTCATCCACTTACGGTCCCGATGACTATCCAATCACAGGACGTGTAAATGTCACGTTCAATGTGAGGCGATCTAGAAGGCCTAACTGACAACAACTCGTGATCTGATTGGCTATCACAACTGTCTATCAACTGTATGTCCCCGTTCACTTACAGTGCACAGACGCCCGCATTGTTGATTTTGAAGGCCTTGGGCAGATTTGGTACAGCATGGCAACATAAGCTTGCTGAATTCTGATTGGATAAAAACTAAAACTAAAAACAACAGCACTGGAAGGAGCATAATATGACATGGAGAGAATATGAATACTTTTAGATATTTAGGGAAAGTGCAATTAAAAAATAATTGTATCTTTAATTATGATCATGATTTTTGGTTATGTTAGGCCAGCAGAGAAGGCCTTGCTGGCCCTGACGGTGTAACGGTACAGTGGGAGAAGGAGACGGCCCGGAGGCAGGGACATCGTTAGCTTGCAGCGTGTTTATTAAAATATACAAATGATGTGTGTGACTAATCCAAATGTACATACTGTGATTATGTGTAGCGATTATATGAGCGTGTTGAGATCGGTGCGGAAGACCAGAAAGGGCAAGGCAGGCTCGGAGGTCCGGGGACAGGCAGGTGGTCAGGGACTGGAGCGAGGCGTCGTTGTCCGGGGGCAGGCGTGAGGTCGAGATCCGAGAAGGCAGCAGGAAGTCCAGAGGGGACCCGGGGAGACGAGGCACACAGCTCGAAACCAGGGCTGCCGGATGACGACAAAGGACAAGACACAATGAGCACAATGGAGGGGGAAGACAAAGAGCGAGGAAGCACATAGGCAAGGAAGCTAGAGACGTGTAAGGCTTACTGTACTGGTACAAGTAGCTATGTTCTGGCACTGGAACGCAGGGCACGCTGGCTTATGAAGGCTGGGATCTCATCAGCGTCAGGTGTGTTGATTGTAGGGTGAGAGCAGCCGCGCAGGAGAGGAACGCCCGTGGACGTGTCCCGAGGCGGCAGGTGTTTGAACCGTAACACTGAAGCGACATGTATGCTAGCAAAAGCACAGTGAATGGGGATCCCCAAAATAAACAGACCTCACATGCAAATGTCTTCACTTAAATGCTAAAACTCTCGGATAGACAAATAAACATGGCAAAGATTGGATAGTTTTTGTCAAATAAAATTAATACTTTTAGCATATCGATGCTAGATTGTTCTTAAGGTCTTCACATCCTTTGATAATCGGGGTTATGAAAAGCCGTGAAAGATCCAGATAAAAGTGCACATATTAAAGTTAAAGTTAAAGTACCACTGATAGTCACACACACACTAGGTGTGGTGAAATTACCCTCTGCATTTGACCCATCCCCTTGTTCCACCACCTGAGAGGTGAGGAGAGCAGTGAGCAGCAGGGGTGGCCGCGCCCGGGAATCATTTTGGTGATAAGAATTAGAGATGTCCGATAATATCGGACTGCCGATATTATCGGCCGATAAATGCTTTAAAATGTGATATCGGAAATTATCGGTATCGGTTTCAAAAAGTAAAATGTATGACTTTTTAAAATGCCGCTGTGTACACGGACGTAGGGAGAAGTACAGAGCGCCAATAAACCTTAAAGGCACTGCCTTTGCGTGCCGGCCCAGTCACATAATATCTACGGCTTTTCACACACACAAGTGAATGCCACGCATACTTGGTCAACAGCCATACAGGTCACACTGAGGGTGGCCGTATAAACAACTTTAACACTGTTACAAATATGCGCCACACTGTGAACCCACACCAAACAAGAATGACAAACACATTTCGGGAGAACATCCGCATCGTAACACAACATTAACACAACAGAACAAATACCCAGAACCCCTTGCCGCACTAACTCTTCCGGGACGCTGCAATATACACCCCCGCTACCTCCTCCCACCTCAACCCCGCTTCCCCTAACCCCGCCCACCTCAACCTCCTCATGCTCTCTCAGGGAGAGCATGTCCCAAATTCCAAGCTGCTGTTTAGAGGCATGTTAAAAAAAAAAAATGCACTTTGTGACTTCAATAATAAATATGTCAGTGCCATGTTGGCATTTTTTTTTCCATAACTTGAGTTGAATTATTTTGGAAAACCTTGTTACATTGTTTAATGCATCCAGCGGGGCATCACAACAAAATTAGGTATAATAATGTGTTAATTCCACGACTGTATATATCGGTATCGGTTGATATCGAAATCGGTAATTAAGAGTTGAACAATATTGGAATATCGGATTTCGGCAAAAAAGCCATTATCGGACATCTCTAATAAGAATGCATTTTCAAGTATCGCTGTTATCGTCCACCGACATCTGGATCATGTGGACCAGATGCAATTGTTTTGCCAAAAAAAAAAAGTGTCATGGCACAATGCTGCCCCCTACAGGCCCGTAGTTGACGTGTTGGTGTTGCAATGACCCTGCTGGTGTGTTCCAGGTGTGGGGCGACGAGCAGTCCAAGATGATCTGCAACACCAAGCAGCCCGGCTGCAAGAATGTGTGCTACGACCACGCCTTCCCCATCTCCCACATCCGCTTCTGGGTCCTGCAGATCATCTTCGTGTCCACGCCCACGCTCATCTACCTGGGCCACGTCATGCACGTCATCCACAAGGAGAACAAGCTGAGGGAGGCCATGAGGAGCGTAACCGGCGGAGTGGTCAAGTCCCCCAAGTACTCGGACGAGAAGGGCCAGGTGAAGATCAAAGGCGACCTGCTGGGGAACTACATGACGTCCATCTTCTTCCGCATCGTGCTGGAGATGGCCTTCATCGTAGGCCAGTACTACCTGTACGGCTTCATCATGGACCCCAGGATCGAGTGCTCGCGGGCCCCGTGCCCCTTCACCGTGGAGTGCTACATGTCACGGCCCACCGAGAAGACCATCTTCATCATCTTCATGCTGGTCATGTCCTGCGTCTCCGTGCTGCTCAACGTGGTAGAGATCTTCTACCTGGCGTGTTCGCGCAGCGCCAGGCGGAAGGCCAAAATGGGCGCCCTCGCTCTGCGCTCCCCCATGAACGGCGACCGTTACACTAAAGCCTGAAGAAGAGACGAGAACTTTCAAGAACTTTGACTTTTTTTATGAGAAAACTGGATATAAAGCACCAATGTTGGCTTGTTTAATAAGCTTTATGGAGATGATGCTGTCATTTAATGCTAAACCTCCACACGTTATTTGTATTAAACAACATAAAAAATATGAGCAACCCTTTTCAATGACACACATTTTAATCTGTTATTTATTTCAGCCTAAAATCATATTTATCATAGGAGAAAAAAAAGTTGCACTATTAAGAAATCTTCCTAAAAATCTTGTAAAATGACAATAATTTTTTTGTATTACAGGAAATGTTAATAAAATGATGTTACTTTATAACAACCATTTTTTTCAGAAAAAATTGCCAAATCGCTTCTCCCTCGGGCTATTAATGATAATCACCACTTTGCAAAAATATACAGTAAGTAAGCAGGAAGCAGACTCAAAATAATAAACAAAGGAGAGAGATAAGACTTGCTCACACACACAAGCGGACGCCCGAGCACCCAATCCTGATGTATCATAAAATCAATGTGATCGCTCCTTCCAGTTATTAATAATACCCACCACCTTACATCCATCCATTTTCTTGTCCCTCTCGGGGTCTGGGCCAATAAACAGACAGCTTGTCTGATATAAATAAGCAGCCTGAGCAAACAGACTCAAAAAATACACAAAGTGAAAGCTTGTGATTGGCATGCTTGCGCACAAGCACACACACGAGTGCCCATTCCGGATGTGTCATACAATCAATGTGATCACTCCTCCCGCCAATTAATGATAATCACCACCTTCGCTGATATAAATAAGCAGAAAAGCTCAAAATATTGAACCAAAAAAATGAAACCCTAGTTTGCTCGCTCATACTAAAGTACAGTCACGGGCACCTGGATGTACCATATAATAAATATAATTGCTCCTCCCACCAGTTGTTATTGATAACCACCACATTGTCTAACACAAATAGGCATATCATATGCCGCATATAACAGACTCAAAACAACACAAAAAGGCCAAATGCCAGGCTTGCTCATGCACAAGCTACTGACCTGGATGTATCACAAAATGTGTAATATGTCGCGGCGCAGCGCTGCGGTAGTTGTTACCCCAAGTACAACCTGTCAGGAGTAAATCCTGACAGTGTGATCGCTCCTCCCGCCAGTTATTAATGATTACCAACACCTTGCCCAATGACGTTAATCAGAAAACAGACTCAAAATAATGCACAACATGGTTGGCTCGCTCGCACACAAGGACTAGCACGAGGGCCCATCCTGAATCTATCATCAATGTGATCGCTCCTCCCGCCAGTTTTTAATGACTTCAGTTACATTGTGCATTATAAATGTACACGAAAATACACAAGATTTATCATTTTTAGGAGAAAGCTTGTAAAACAAACTACAGAAGTTAAAATATCACCAAATGAAATTGTAATATTACAACGTTCATTGGTAATAAATTGAAATAAAGAATAATATTTTGTAAAAATAGTTAATATGTTTTTGTTTCTGGCTTTTATTCATAAGATAGTGTGACCAACCGCAAACAAATTTCTGTTCAGTGTAAAAAAACAAAAAACATATTTGTTGGTGTTTATCCTCCTCACTTTTTGTATTGATACTTAAAGGAGCCATATGTATTAATTTAAGTTATCATTAAATATCATTAAATGGCCCTGATATAAATGATAATGATGAATGGGTTATACTTGTATAGCGCTTTTCTACCTTCAAGGTACTCAAAGCGCTTTTGACAGTATTTCCACATTTACCCATTCACACACACATTCACACACTGACGGCGGGAGCTGCCATGCAAGGCGCTAACCAGCACCCATCAGGAGCAAGGGGTGAAGTGTCTTGCCCAAGGACACAACGGACGTGACTTGGATGGTAGAAGGTGGGGATTGAACCCCAGTAACCAGCAACCCTCCGATTGCTGGCACGGCCACTCTACCAACTTCGCCACGCCGTCCCATGATAAAAAGGCATTAATATATAATTTTCTTTTCGAATACCTTTATAACTGATATCAGTAGTTCAGCCGTGACATGCTCAATTCAAAATTTGATTTATAGCCCCAAAATCTTGTTATTGTTTTCATTTCGATGCCCCGCCCTCTATCGTTTGACCGCTTAGAAAGTCAGTGAGTGTGTCACATCCAGGTTGCTAGTTAGGCACCGCCCTCTTTGTCTGGCTACTGCCACTGGTAAAGTTACTAAACATGTCAGACCTTAGTAAATCTAAAAGGTGTCGTTACGATTGTCAACGTATTCATGACAAAGCCAGGAACAAAACAAGGATTTGTATCGGGGATGCCTTTGAAAGATGGAGACGATTGAAGGCGGAGAATATTTTTTCATCTGACGCCAAACTTGCTAATTTCCTACAGTTAAGTCAGGCATTTACGTTTTCTTGTTACTTGTGATAAATGGAAACTGACATTTCGTATGTAAACTATATTGTCCAATACAGTCTATGATTTTGTCTAACAAAGCTAGTATGTTCGTGCAACAAATGCTTAGCATGCTAGCCCGGTCAATGGGAGCATATATACGGCGGAAATAAATGCCCGTTAGCCTGTATGTCGATATGTAATCGAACTGACAGGGCAAAATATATTTTTGACAAATAAAACCTATGTAGATATGGTTAGTGTCAGTGCCTATTTCGTTCTCAATATGCTGATACGCTGAGGAAATGGGTTCCAACATTAGCACGGCTGTCATGGCAATGTGAAACGTAAGGAGACAGCCAAATCACATGATAAAATAATTCTTCAATTGTGTTTGCATATTGTGGACTACATGTACCAAGTTATATGGCAATCTGAAATGTTTGAAACAGTAGCCTGTAGGCATACCTTGGGAAAATGTCTCCTCTTTAGTTTTGGGCGTACATCATCAAGTCACGTGACTATAGTTGTGTTTAATGGCCATGTTGGCAGGAGAGTCAGGTGACTAGTTGTGTTTGGTGGCCATGTTGACAAGAAAAGCAGCAGATAAAATTCATGCACCATGTTGATTCCAACATTTAGAGTTTACTACACATTGGACTCACACAAATATTGAAAGATACAACACAAAACTTTCGAGTTAAACATAACCAATTTGTATAATGCACCTGCCATGGTTTTTAATTGTATAATTAGCCATAAGAATGTAAACATTTCCAGATTTTACAGTATTTGGAATGAACTCATTAGCATTATGTCATCCTACGGTCTTCGGTTAATCAGATATTTCCCCTTCCTGGGTGGTGAGACTACTGACATCAGATGTGTAAGTAATAATAATAATGATGATGGATTAGATTTTATATCGCGCTTTTCTATGATTAGATACTCAAAGCGCTCACAGAGAAGTGGGAACCCATCATTCATTCACACCTGGTGGTGGTAAGCTACATTTGTAGCCACAGCTGCCCTGGGGTAGACTGACGGAAGCGAGGCTGCCAGTTCGCGCCTACGGCCCCTCCGACCACCGCCTACCATTCATTCATCATTCATTCACCAGTGTGAGTGGCACCGGGGGCAAGGGTGAAATGTCCTGCCCAAGGACACAACGGCAGTGATTTGGATGTCAAGAGGCGGGGAGCGAACCTGCAACCCTCAGGTTTCTGGCACGGCCGCTCTACCCACTGACTACGCCACACCGCCCTTTAGTGGGACAGTATTGACAGTCAAACATGCATCATATGTGAGATGACATCAGATGTGTAAGTGGGAGAAGCAGAGTTGCTATAGGTTCATAGAAGATTCCGTAGGAACTGCTTCGGGTCATTTTTGACCCTACTTGTGAAAGAGTGGGTGGTGATACAAAAACTGCAGTTCCTTAATAATCATGAAAAAAATAATGGCCTCATGTCACAAACATGTTTTATGAGGAATACCAGTAATATACAAATATTAAAACTTATTTTTAAAATATTTTAATTGGGGTCATTTTCGACCCCACTCGTGGAAGAGTGAATTCTTAGTAGGTTGTGCATCGAAGGGTTCATTAAAGTGGAGAAAAGAAATCTGCATTCTGTATAGACGGAGATGTACTGTACTCCAGATACCACTAGAGGGCAGCAAAGATTGGATTTACATTCACAGATAAATAGATAGCGTTACATTCTCAACTGTAGATTATACAACAAACGAGTAACACAATAACAATAGTGCATATTTAATATTTTAATAAAATAATTTAAATCCTTTAAAAAGTACAATAGATGTACTCATTATCATAAAAAAGTTAAGATGTCAAAATAATCAAGTTTGTTCAAGTTGCTGTTTCTATTTCTTTGACAAAAGTCAAAAGGAGCAGAAAGATGTTAGGATCAAATATCAAAGAAGTTGAGGGTGTCCTGGAATACAAAAATAAAAGAACGCGTGTAGATATTGCTTAATGACAAATGAAAACAACATCACATGGAGGAACAAGGCCAAGTCTCCATCTTGTTGCCAGTATTTCATATTAAAGTTTTGTCTGGCAGTAAATGTTTTTCTCGTCCATCGCCACCATTTCTTTGGGCTTGTCCTTCACTTCCGGCGTGGGATTCTTGTGCTGGTGGTACTCCACCACGGGGTAGGTGACCATCGTGAGCAGCAGGACGGACAGCAGGATGTAGAGCTTGTACTCCAGGCACAGGAAGGTACTGTAGGCGAAGGCGATGACGAAGCCCAGAGACTCCCACATGCGGTAGTTGGCGAATGCCGCCTCGCTCTCTTGGGGGAAGAGGATGCCGTACAGAGCTGTGTCGGAAAACATCCACACCTTATAAGCCGGGTGTTCGCCGTGAAGATGTGAACACCTGAGAGGCGCTCACCGTTGGTCTGGGTCTGCCACACAGCGTCAGCCATCCCCCACAGAGCAGGAAACACAAAGAAGACCCACAACTGGTCAGGGTGAGGCCTCCAGAACAAGAGGGCGATGATGCAGGCGAAGTTGGCCACGGCAGCTACAAATGAGCTGACAATTAATACAAAATCGTTTAATATCGAATCAATGATTCCGTTACCCAGGACGAAGAGCGCCGTCCTCCCGGTGCAGCGAGCGAGTCTCCCGAAGAGGAAGGAGAAAAGGGAATTGGACGCTCCGAAACACATCATCACGAAGCCCACGTAGTGAATGCCCAGAGCGCACGTCACGTAATTCTGCAAGGAGGAAACACTCACATTCAGATTGACACAAACGACAACACAATGTGATTTATCCACATCATAAGTGTTCCACCTGCCAGTTTTGAACAATAATCATCACCTTTCACACCATACAATGTACAATGAATGCAATGTACAGTCATGCGTCTTCAAACGCCCAACCTAGACGTATTGAACAATTTCACCTCCTCCCGCCAGTTATTAATAATAACCACCACAAAAGACTCATTCAAAATAATCCACAAGGTCTACAACCAAGATATGCTTACATACACGGACTGTATGCATAGACATGTCATAGAATTAAAGGAGCCATATGTAATAATTTCATTTCAAGTCATCATTAAATGGCCCTGATATGTCAAAAGGCATTAATAAATCATGTTCTTTTCGAATACCTCTATAACTGATAACAGTAGTTTAGGTATATTTAGATATGCTCATTTCAAAATTTGATTTACAGCCCCGAAATATTGTTATTGTTTTCATTTCGATGCCCCGCCCTCCACCGTTTCAATCAATCAATCATCAATCAAAGTTTACTTGTATAGCCCTAAATCACAAGTGTCTCAAAGGCCTGCACAAGCCACAACCAGCCCAATTAAAGAGCCTGTGAGTGTGTCACATCCAGGTTGCCGGTTACGCACTGCCCTCTTCGTCTAGCTACTGCCACTGGTAAAGTTACTAAACATGTCAGACCTTAGTAAATCTAAAAGACGTCGTTACGATTCTCAACTTAGTCATGACAAAGCCAGGAACAAAACGAGGATTTGTATCGGGGATGAAAGATGGAGACGATTGAAGGCGGAGAAGATTTTTTTCATCTGACGCCAAACTTGCTAATTTCCTCCTTGATATGAAAGTCAGGCATTTACGTTTTCTTATTACTTGTAATAAATGGAAATGGACATTTTGTATGTAAACTATATTGTCCAATACTGTCTATGATCGTGTCTAACAAAGCTAGCATGTTCGTGCAACGAATGCTTAGTGTGGTGGTGCTTGGATCCTAGTGTAATGCTTAGCATGATATCCCGGTTAATGACACATGGACCAGTTATTAACGACAACCCTAGATTAATAAAAAAATAAACTAAAAACAGACTTCTTCCTACCAAATATTAATGATAACTATTACCTTTCTTAGTTAGAAAAACGTAGAAAACAGAAGCAAAAAAATGTACAGTCAATTCTCCACCAAAGTACAACTAGACACCTGCCAGAATAATTGCAACCACTCCCCCTACCAGTTATTAATTATAATCATTACCTTTTTTAATGAAAAGTAAAGTAATACTTAAAATAATAAATATAGTTAATTCCTGAGGTACTTTCACTCACGCACAAGCACAAATGCTTACAGACATGTTCTAGAATTAATGCAATCACACCTCCTGACAGTTATTTACGATAACCACTACCATGCTTTGCTTAATGGAAAGAAACAAAAAACAGACTTAAAATAATGCACACAATCAATACCCAAGGTACACCCACTCAAGTTAGCATGTCCTGGAAATATTGCAACCACTCCCCCTACCAGTTATTAATATTAATATAATATAATATAATATTAATATTGCAACCACTCCCCCTACCAGTTATTAATATTAATATAATATAATATTAATATTGCAACCACTCCCCCTACTAGTTATTAATGATAACCACTAGGCAAAGACCAAAGGATGCTTGCTCATGCACAAGCTCATAGAACGGCCATGGCATTCATTCGATGACTCCTACCCCTAGTTGTTAATGATAACCACCACCTTGCAGAAAAGCATGAACCTTATGTCAAAATAATGGTCCACATCAGGGCAATACCTTGGTGTACTCTCCAGAGAGGAAACTCTGCTCGAAGCCGCTGTACATGGTGAGCGGGATGAGCATCAGCAGCCTCCAGTCCTTCAGCAGGCGGAAGGTGGCCAGGAAGGTGTGGCAAAAAGGTTCCCGGTTGCCACGGAACTCGCTGGTCTGCTCCTGGTCGATGTTGTCCAGGAAGATGGCCACGATTAGCATGGCCAGCACGCCCACACCTAGCAAATGTCAAGAAAATAATTGTTAGGAACTCAACCACACCTCTGAAAACATAACAATATTGCACATAAATGTTGAAGAATAACTTTTGAAAGTTTTGATTACACCGGAGATATTTCCTTTCCAAATGTATCCCGATAACGCAAACCGATAAGATAAGAGTCTCATAAAATAATCATGTTGATGATGACGTTTTGTTAGTGTTGCCAGGAAACAACTAAATGTGTTTACCTAAGAACTTAGCAATGGTTCATATTTTCAAAACTTATAGCATTCTTAAAGACACTTTCATACTTTGGATTTTTGTGTTTACCTGTATTTTACAGTCAATTTGCTATTATTATCCACTTACCTAACATCGGTTTTTGTGAGTAACCTGTTCCAGAAGGCAACAGATCGATTAGTACAAAAACCAAAGCATTTTTCCCCCCAAACAAATGATGTAAATCCAGTTAATCCGTTCCAGACACACATAGATCTTAACGCAATTTTTTTTTTTAAAGAGAACAACTATAGTTTTGAGAGAAAATTTAATACATGGATAAATGGATATTTAACATCACTTTTACCATAACTAAAGGCTTTTGTTGGCAAAGTCTGCGCTAATTTGTATTTTGCTATGAGTTATATCTTGAATTCAACAGTGTTTCTCACCCTATTTATCAAAGTGATGGCACTCTCAACTTTATTTGGCTTCATTGTGCATGGCTGTCAAGCTCAATAAAAAAACAATGCTTGGGATTCTTTGTTCAGGCACTTAATTCCGCAGACTGTTGTTCCGCCGATCAGTTTGTTACGCGCAATGTTTGTACCATAACCAAAACGATATATTAAAATCGGCGCAATTTGAAATTTGAAAACCAAATGACACGAAAAGTCGGGCGTACAAAGGCCGAGGTACCACTTCCCAAAATTACTACAAAATGAAATACTGCACATTTCTATCACAAATTACAGGTTACCATGGTTACCAAAGAGCCATTACCAATGTAGCAGCCGACGAGGGTCCACACCAGCTCCTGCGCAGGCCTGGTAGTGGTGCTGTTGGACGTGACGTTGAGCCCGCAGTCAGCCGCCCCGCAGAACTGCAGCTTCTCCTCTGAGATGTGAGCTGTGGCAAACATTCAACATGCTTTTATTACTATCCATAGATCCATTTTCTACTGCTTGTCCCATTCGGGGTCGCAGGAGGTGCTGGAGCCTATCCTACTGGCATGATAATGTATGATGACAGCATGTGTAAACACACTAGTGGTCATGTGACCTTACTTAGCATGTCTGCTATCATCGGGGCTGATAAGACCAAGAGTGTAAAGTCATCACACAGAACTCTTAAAACCGAACCACTTAGACCTTGCCCAGTTATGAACGTGTGCTTCAAGGGTTGGTCGCAAAAGCCCCAAAATGTCATTAATTAACTTTTAAGGGAAGACTTGGTGACGGTTTGATTGGGCAAAGCAATACTTTGGTTGTGTTTGTCTAAGTCTCCACTCACAGGGGACAAAGGCTGACTTTTTTGTCTTTTCAAGAATTTTTTACTGTATTTTGGCCCTAATTTTTGTGTTACCCTATTAAACATGATTTTTCCGAAGAGTGTTTTGGATTCTTTTTAGTCTTTTTCCTGATGAAATCACTCAATCATCTTCAGCCTTAAACAAAAATACCAAACATCTTATGTTTATTTATTTATTTAGTTGAACCCTAGTGAGGATAAGCGGTATAAGAAATGGATGGACGGATAATTTTACCCTTTGAAGGCACCACCACATCATTTAAGTGGCTCACCACATCATTTAAAATGGCCCAAAACATCATTTAAGGTGGCCCAAAACATCATTTAAAACTAAATTACTACAATATCTGCTTGTCACCTTGACTTACGATTTGAAAGCAAATTCCTGAAAGAGACAAGCGGTAGAAAATTGATGGATGGATGGATTCATTGTTAATGCAGCCCTCTGAGGGCAGCCATAATTGTGATGTGACCCTCAATAAAAAAGAGTTTGGCACCCCTGATGTTTTGCTATGTTCGAAATAAATTGGTGAAACAAAGTGAAATTAATATTGAACAAAAACAGTTTTAAAAAAATCATCCAAACCCAGCAGACACAAGACATTGATACAATATTGGTTATACATACATGTCCTTTAAAAAGGACTTTGAAACAATGTTGCAAAATAGTTGTATTGGTAAATTGAGACACAATGATGTCCAACGTTGGATCCACATTATTGGTTGGGAAATGACTATATTCCCAGAGCCCAAAAAAAGTCTGCGGGCTATAGAGCGTTTTCTATTCGGGCTCCAGTACTATGGAATGCCCTCCCGGTAACAATTAGAGATGCTACCTCAGTAGAAGCATTTAAGTCCCATCTTAAAACTCATTTGTATACTCTAGCCTTTAAATAGCCCCCCTGTTAGACCAGTTGATCTGCCGTTTCTTTTCTTTTCTCCTCTGCTCCCCTTTTCCTTGAGGGGGGGGGGGCACAGGTCCGGTGGCCATGGATGAAGTGCTGGCTGTCCAGAGTCGGGACCCGGGGTGGACCGCGCGCCTGTGCATCGGCTGGGAACATCTCTGCGCTGCTGACCCGTCTCCGCTCGGGATGGTGTCCTGCTGGCCCCACTATGGACTGGACTCTTACTATTATGTTGGATCCACTATGGACTGGACTCTCACAATATTATGTCAGACCCGCTCGACATCCATTGCTTTCGGTCTCCCCTAGAGGGGGGGGGGGGGTTACCCACATATGCGGTCCTCTCCAAGGTTTCTCATAGTCATTCACATCGACGTCCCACTGGGGTGAGTTTTTCCTTGCCCGTATGTGGGCTTTGTACCGAGGATGTCGTTGTGGCTTGTGCAGCCCTTTGAGACACTTGTGATTTAGGGCTATATAAATAAAGATTGATTGATTGATTGATATATTTCAAAGGTCAAATAAACGTCACGGCCTGACATTGAATAAATGTCGTCGAAAGCATGTCGTTTTTTAACGGTGTATTTGTGTTGTAGAATATAGGTTGGGAAATGACCAACATTTTTATTTATTTTTTGTCCTGTCCAGCAACACAGGCAAATCATATTGTTGATGTACTTTTGTAGATGCCCATATCGGCTGTACAGATGTACTTTACAAAAGAGAAGTGTGGGATACTTCTCTTGTTGCTTTATTTGTATCTGACTTTATTAAATTGATTTATATTAATGTTTGACGCAGCCGGACCGGAGTAGGAGGGGATAGAAAGAGATAAAAAGGAAGACAGAGGGGGAAATTGCGGGGCCAAGACGGGGACAAGACAGAGAGACAACAACAAAATCAACAACAACAACAACAGAACAGCGTCAGCAAATACAATATGTACAAATATGATAGTACAAGTGATAGCAAAGAAGCAATTAGTGAAGTAAATATTAATAACACAGAAATGACAATGAACATTATTGCACTACAAATGGAGCAATAACAATACCAATAGAAATATCACTATTGATAATGAATAATAACAATATTTACCTCTATTATCAACATTACAATTGTTTCAAATGCAACAATACATATATGTAATGATAATTTGAAATACAAAAAAAAGCAGATAAATGGAGTGGAAGAAAAAGAAGCGAACTGTGTTAACCTTGTAGATTGTTATAGTAACAATAGGTTACGCTTTGTCAGTGTGCCATGTGTTACCCAGTTTCCCCTAGGGCAACAACGTTAAAATATGTTTGATGAAACGTGATTATATGCATGACTGTATATATGCATGTGTGCTTGTACTGTATATGTAAAATATGTGTATACCGTATGTATGTTTGTACAGTTTATGTGCGTGTGGATGTACGTATGTACCGTGAGACTGGTGTGTATGTATGTGGGTAAGTACCAATGTGTGCGCGTATGTATGCATTAATGAATGAATATATGTACTTTATGTGTGTATGTATATTGTATGTACTGTATGTGAATATGTATGTGCATTTGTATGTACAATATATTTGTCTCTCAGTATGTGTGGGAGCCAAAGTACGGCTCCAGCCATCCAGAGAGCCCAACCCAAAATAGCAGGTGCAGTCCCCAGGGAACTAGGGACCACCGCCCCAGACAGCCACGCCCACACTACTAATAAACGGTAGCAGAAACAACGGCTACAATACACCTGACAACCAGCACCACTCGGTCAAATCAAAGCAACCGAAAAACCGCGACCGACAATCACACGCCAACAAGACCATGGAGACCAGCCAGCAGCAGCTCGCCAGTCAGCCCAAACGTCAACACGCAAACAAGAGACATCAACACCTCCCCCACTAAAAGACTCCACTCCCCAAACCAGCACAAATACACCACCGCCCAAACAACCGAGACACCGTACCCACACTAAACAAGAGAGCTGCGCTACCCCTGCATCAAGCCACCGACACAGACAAACATAACCCAGCGTCAGAACCCAACATTGATTAAATGTCATGAAAAAGCATGTTCTTTCAACATTATGTTTGAGTTGCTCAACGTCAGGACCTGATTCAAAAAGTTCTCAACATTGTTATAATGTCTTGTGCCTGTTGGGAAATGTTTTTACACCCTTCGAAAACATAAGGACCTTTAGGTCCTGTTTGGCTTTGGATGAGGGGTGTAACGATTTATTTTAACAATGACTCGATTCGCTTTTTGTGGTTGCTAATACGATTCAGGGACGATCTCATATTTTGTTTAGAACGATACGATTCAAAACGATTCAGTGACTTGAAATCGATTCAGTAACTTTTTAGTAAAAATAAGGACATCCAATGTGAGTGTGAAATAAATACTGGATACTGGACACTGCAGGTGAAATTTGTTATTTTTTGTAAGGGAATTATGTGTAAATGAATTATGGATACAAACAAGCAAGTAAACAGCAATTAATGGCCAATGCATTCACATCTTATTTGATGTGCAACAAACACTTTAGGTTGAATTAACAAGAAGAAACCTTTTCTGCTCACATTTTCAACATTCAAGCAATTTTTAACAAAACTACAGTAACCAACATTTTAAGAGTAGATTTACTTTCTAAATAAAGTTTAAATAAACAAAGTATCTGTTCTCCGCCCTCACGTCCCTGATGAAGGACAGCGTATCAGGTGTGCGGAAGCATGTATGCCCCCTCATCTTTGTTGATATTCTTGGCCCCTCCCTTGCCATAGTCTCATTGATCCATCTTTTGTATGTTATTCTTTCTGATCTAATGACTTCTCCTTTGCTGCCATCATGAAGCCTTAGCGTCATGTTGCATTAATGTGGACACCGACTTAAACAAGTTGAAAAACTTATTCGGATGTTACCATTTAGTGGTTAATTGTACGGAATATGTACTGTACTGTGTAATCTACTAATAAAAGTTTCAATCAATCAATCGCGTTGCCGTAACTTGCTCTGCTGACACTTCCGTTGTGTCGGTCGCGTATTTTGTGGCTTAAAGTTGTGTTGCGGCTTTAAATTATTGCATTGTGTAGTTTGTATTTGTTGTGGTTTTTGCAATTGTGCTGTAGCTGAAAGTTTTTGTGTTGTAATTTACGATATTGTCTTGAAGTGTTTGCGTATGTTATGACCTAACTTGACTACCGTAGGTATTTGCCACTTTTGTTTTCAAGACGTCAGAGACGGAGAAAATAGACTAAACGTTTAACGTCCTTATTTTTAAAAAAGCATATCTTCATAAAAAGTCGGCTGTTTTTCAATCCAATGTTTTACTTTTTCTGGTATCGATAAAATCGATTGATTCCATTTTAAAACGATCTTGGATCGATAATTATCTTCCAGAAGGCAAACTTGCCCAGCACAGATCGAAATACTTGAACATTTGGGAATATAAATTGATGGACCCCAACCTAAACAAGTTGAAAAACGTATTCGGGTGTTACCATTTAGTGGTCAATTGTACGGAATATGTACTGAGCTGTGCAATCTACTAATAAAAGTTTCAATCAATCAATCAACCAATCAAAGATGCAGCAGGAAACTCTGGAGGCAATGTGCAGGTGAGACAATGATTTTTTGTCTATGAAAACATGCAAAACTACAAAAAGACTAGCGTGCCGATCGCACAAGAAGCTAAGCTAAGCTTAACATAAAAACAAGCAAACAAAAAGCAAAGGTTAGCTCTGGAATCATAGACATCCTAACTGTTGCGTGTAAGCAAATAAGACAGCCAAACAGTGTGTGGCGAAAGACAGGAATTTGTAGCTCTCTGATTTGTGCCCAGGAGCAGGTGAGCGTCACAAATACTAATCAGAGGCAGGTGAAACTAATCAGCAACCATGGAAACCAAAACAGAACTGAGGTAGTCAAACTAACAGAACAAAACATGATCCGGGCAACGGATCATAACACATCAATCGTTGGAACCCTACTTTGGATATAATTAAAATCGAATTTCACCCAAGAGCTGAATCGATTTTGACTCATTGGGTGTAAAAACTATCGCAGATGAGGAGTGAAGGTTGCTGATACCAATACAAGTGGTGTGGTTGTGAAACTGTGGCCCAAGTACCACTAGTGGTACAGCAACCCAAGAGATGAGAGATGCGATACCACAGTGAAAGGCACCATTAACACCCGTTACTTCATACCTATGTTGGTGTCCTGTCCAAAGATGAGCGAAGACATGAGGTTCCCCCACACGGCCGAAGACTGAAAGATGAAGAAGAAGATGCCAAAGTACTGGTTGATGACGTCTGAGCCCTTCTTGCCCTCTTTGGCCGCCTGCACGTTGCCAGAGATGGTCAGGTAAGTGCACTTAGCCGACCACAGAGGAGAACCCCCCAAACCCAGGATGACCGAGGTGGGGATAAGGGTGTACCTGAGAGCAGGAGCATCTCACTGAGGCTGCTGAGTGTCTTGATTAGACGTGTTTCTTACCAGCCCGGGTAAAGGTTCCCAAAGGAGTAGGATACGTAGCACGCCATGCCGGCCACGATGGTCCACTTACAGCCCAGGTTCTTGATCATGATGGGCGGCAGAAACATGGAGGAGATGATGATGGAGGCGTAAATGACGCTCAGCGAGGTCACGCCCATCCCCTCCTCCGCATTAAGGCTGCTCTGCAGAGGAAGAGGTTTTGGGAAGCTGGTTTAGGTCCAGAAGAAAGGCTCAAACTTTGCTCTGACGCACGTGTGACTCAACGTGCACGCTATTTTCAACTCAGCCACATGGCGGGGACTCAAACTTCCACTAGAACTGCTGTCGTTTACAGGATAATTGCAAAACATCATAAAAATAGCTTTTGCAACTGGGATAAGTCATCAATATAGTGCACAAAATTTATATTTTGATCAAAAACAAAAAAACAAACATTATTATAAATATATAATTAAAATATATGTCTGTATTTTTTACTATATTTAATTGACAGTAAGAAAATGGAAATATTTTCTGCATTTTTTTGATAACTCATCTGTCACACAAAGAATATCTTCATTTCATTTAGCATCCAGTAAATGGTAGAGGTTCCATTGAAAATATATTTGTTTTTCAAAGTATTCGTTTGTAATATTTAATTAATATTGTTATATTAATTATTTACATTATATGCATATGTTACATTTGATTCATAATATTATTTTTTTCTATTGTCCTAATTCCTTTTTAAACTAAAATAAAGTAGTATAATATAGTATTTATACATATATATATTAAGTATAATTAAAAAAAAGTACCGGTAATGAATAAATCGGTAGACGTTGATTAAATAAAATGTGATGTAGGACTAATTAACAAAACTACTTTTTCTACACAAACACGATAATTTACAGGATTAGTATGAATTCCCAAAATTGTATTAAATATCTAAATTATATGTATTGAATAGTACATACAGTAGATACAATACTGTAAGTAGAATATTATTAAAATATCATTTGAAGAAGAGATTAGACATTAAAAGCAGATACGTGAAAAAAAAATTAAAACTATGTAATGACTATCCATGTACGTTATCAAAAAAATACATTTGTCGAGTGATATGAAGGATTATATGTCGGCCACGTTGTCAGACATATGGAACTATCCAGTGCTCCAGACATCATTCTACACGACAAAACCGATGAAAACTAGAAAAAGCATGGAGGTCTACAACTTATTTGTGTGGCTGGGTCAAGGAAGTTGGTATCAAGACTCTCCCGGATAAATAAATGCATCGTTTTTGCTCAGGTAAAGTTGCATTTCATGAGTTCAATTTGCGTCTTATATAACTATAGATGTCAACGTTGTGTATGTGCTGAAAGCTTCATATATGATTGCTGCCTTTGGTAAAAAAAATAGATTTAACTAAGATTTTGCTGACATTTGATTTATTTTATTTGGACTTATCGAGTTGGTGGTTTCCAAAACACTAGTAGCAAACATGCACGTTTTAAGAACACCAAAACAAGATAAAATACAAGATAATACCTAAATGAGCAACACTAAACATTAGAAGTATATCAAACAAACCCTTTAACGAAGTGATCACTGCAAACTTGTGCATTCTTTGACTCTGCTTGCTTCCCTGGACTTGAGTGCGTGCCACTCTTCTCTTCGTCTTTCGTAAATCTTGACATCGTTCGCCCTTTTTGATTACTTCTCGAGAAACCCTGAAGAAACGTTGTCTTTTTCGCGATTTGAAGGTTTCCAACAGCCTAAAACAGTGTTTTTCAAACACTGAGATATTGTCTGGTGTGCCGTGGGAGTTTATGTAATTTCACCTAATTGGGTTAAAAATATTTTTTGCAAACCAGTAATTATAATCCGCAAATGTGCCGTTGTTGAGTGCCTGTGCTGTCTAGAGCTCGGCAGAGTAACCGTGTAATACTCTTCCATATCAGTAGGTGGCAGCCGGTAGCTAATTGCTTTGTCGATGTCGGTAACGACGACAATGATTTGCAGGTAAAAAGGTATCTAATGCTTAAACCAAAAATAAACAAAAAGCGAGTGACGCTAAGAAAAGGCATTGAAGCTTAGGGAATACTATGCAAAACTAAAACTGAACTGGCTGCAAAGTAAACAAAAACAGAATGCTGGACGACAACAAAGACTTACAGCGTGTGGAGCAGACAGCGTCCACAAAGTTAATTCGTAAATGACATGACAATCAACAACAAAATAGGAGCGCAAGACAAGGACTAAGACACTACACACAGGAAAACACCAAAAAACTCAAAATAAGTCACAGCATGATGTGACAGGTCGTGACAGTACTTAGAGACAAGAGCTATAGTGATGCATGGTTGGTTATGATTTGAATTCAAATCAAACAATTGCGAGAACGACTTTTTATTGTCAATATCGGTTGCTCGGTTTAATTTTTTTAATGTTTTCTACTGGTGGTGTGACTCAGAAAAGGTAGAAAAACACTGGCCTAAAACAATGCAAGCATAGGTAATTTTTTTGTACAAATGTTTTTTCAATTAGAAAAAAATAGAAATTATTTTTGTTATTTTTATTAAATTTTTTAGTTTTTTTTAAAGTACTATTCATTTATAAAACAAATGTGGCTATAACCATAATGGTTTATCAATTAACATCAATGAAAAAAATATGACATATCAATATGTTGAAAATGTTTTATTTATTTTTATTTTGTTTATTACAGCAAAAACTAAAAGTTTTATACGCTAAATGTGAACTTGTTTTCTTCACTTTACAAATATCAAAACGTGATTATTATTATTATTATAGTTTGCGTATACCTGCAGGCTCTGTAGTCCTCCATAGGCAGTGAAGAGCGACAGGAAGCCGAGAGACACCACCAAAACGTTCTTGAAATTGCGGCTGAACATGGCTGTTTCCCCAAAACTGAAAGACAACAAATGTTACAACGAGTGTCTTTTCAGAGGAGCTTCTCTGCTGGCGAGTAAAAAGCGCTTGTAAAGGCTTGTGTGTGATAAAGAGCTCTACAGATATATTTTAAAGGCAACTCCTGTGAGCAAAGTCCAGCTGTGATGACACAGACATATGTACAGTTCTCACACACACTTATATATGAGTACTTATCGTTGGGCCTCTGATTGGACACACCAAATGACACATCATGAAAACTTTGCAGTGTGCTTCCTGTAATGTTTACTGCTTAAACCATTATTGTGAAAGTCTGTATCCTTACTGCTGTAACAGGATGTATTGTGCTTCACTAACCAGAAGGGAGAAAATGCCGATGTTCGACCAAGAGGTAAAAAATAAAGAGCTCCCGGGCTAAACTGAGAAATAAGAATTTTCTATGTCCAGTTATTATCCAGATTAGTCTATAATACTTCTCGTGTATAGGTAATCACAACATGGTGTCAGAGTGAAAGTAATAAGACGACGGACCCGCGAAAAAAAAGAAAACTAGTCGAGAAAAAAATAAATAAAAAAAGGCGGGAAAAAGTCTACAATGGAAGCGTTTGGCGTACCTACCCCGAAGATGGACTGGGATTCATCTAATCTACCAGATGCGTGGCGGAGATTCAAGAAACATGCACAACTCATGTTCACAGGACCGCTCAAAGAGAGAGCAGAAGTGGAAAAATGCAGCAACACATGGACACTGACTGACATACTTGCCAACCCTCCCGGATTTTCCGGGAGACTCCCGAAATTCAGCGCAATGATTGAGGGAACCCCTCATGAAACAGGCCTGTAGAGATGAAGTAGTCTTGTAATTTTTTTTCCCACACATACATATATATATATATATATATATATATATATATATATATATATATATATATATATATATATATATATATATATATATATATATATATATATATATGAAATACTTGACTTGGTGAATTCTAGCTGTAAATATACTCCTCCCCTCTTAAGCACACCCCCAACCACGCCCCCCGTCACCATCCCCACCTCCCGAAATTGGAGGTCTCAAGGTTGGCAAGTATGCTGACTGAAGATGAAGCTAAGTTGCTAAAAACATACTACGACAGATTCTCAGAATACCTCACCCCGAAAGCAAATCCTATATTTGCAAGATATAAATTCTAGGAAAAGACGCAAGGAAACTGTGAGTCATTTGAGCACTTTGTGACAGATCTCAAGCTACTAGTTAAAGACTGTAACTACACAGACAGCGACGAGATGGTCAGGGACCGTATAATTTTTGCTACCAACTCACCCAGAGTGCGCGAAAAATTACTCAGCCAGGGGCCGGAGCTCACGCTATGGAGACACAAGTGCATACTGTCATTAGCACAGCCCCAGTGAGTACTGACAGGCTGGATAACATCAAAATGGAGACAGCTCAGGACGAGCAGCTCTCCAAGCTAAAGCAAGTCATCCGGTCAGGCTGGCCGGAGACACGAAAACGATGTCACCCACTTGTCAGTGATTACTGGAACCACCGTGACGAGATCACAGAAGCCGATGGGATCCTCTAAAGGGTGAGAAAATAAAAATTCCACACAAGCTCAGACCACACATGCTAAAATGCATCCACACAGGACATTTAGGAGTTGAGAAGAGCAAACACAGGGCAAGAGACATAATGTTTTGGCCTGACATGGGTCAACAGTCCAATGATGTGACATATGCCAAACACATCGTAGTGCCAACACCAAAGAACCCATGCTCTCACATGACATCCCAGAGACCCCATGGGAGACTGTAGCAACAGATCTATTCACAGGGAACTCTGAGAACTACATCTCATCTGTGACTACCTCAGCAGATACTTTGAAATTGAGCGCCTGGATAACATCACCACAGCCGCTGTCATTCACAAGATGAAGGCGGTGTTTTCAATGCAAGGAATCGCCCGCCGAGTCGTCAGTGATAATGGGCCATGTTACAACTCAAGTGAATTCAAGCAGTTCGCAGAGTCATGGGGTTTCCAGCACATCACCTCGAGCCCGCATTACCCGCAGAGCAACAGCTTAGCAGAAAAGACTGTCACCAAGGCCAAAGAGGACGAGAAAGACCCCTATCTCTGCTTCCTGGAGTATAGGAACACACCAGTTGACGGACTAAAATCCCCAGCCCAGATCCTGATGAGCTGCAGACTGCGCTCCATCCTGCCCACAACAACTCAACAACTCCGACCTCAGGTGACCCCCGAGGCTACTGTACGTGCAAGGAGAGAGAACTGCCAGCAGCACCAGAAACAACAGTACAACAGGTCTACCAGACCGCTGTCAACGCTGCGCGCCGGAGCACCCATCCGTTTCCAGCAGGGCGATGGAAACCAGCGACAGTCATCCGACCAGCTGAGACACCGCGGAGCTATCACATCGAGACCGGTGAGGGACAGTCATTCAGACGCAACCGACGGCACCTGCCATACAACCACACACCCATCACACAGCAGCCAGAGGCCAGTGATGATGACTCCAACACTACACCAGAGGACCCAAGTGCGCAACATCATCACAGCAGTGATGATGTGAACCTGCTCACACCGAGCCTTGCCAACGCAAAAGGTATGGACGTGTCATAAGGCCGAGGCAAGTCCTCGATTTATAATTGATTGTAAAGGGTGTAGGCAGATCGCTGCCCTAAAACAAAAAAAAACAAAAAAACAAAAGATTGGAAAGAGAAAAAGAAAAAAACCTGATTTGTAACATTGCACTGTATTAATAGGTTACATTGTGAGATGTTCACCAGCTTATCTACTGTTGATACAGAGTGATTCCCTTGTCGAGTTATTTTAACATTCACAGGAGTATCTCAGGATCTGTCGATCTACCGAAAGCAAATGTTCATTGCTGTAAATTTTGTTCCAGAAGTAACACACTTAAATACTGCAGCACTTTTGAGTATACTGATGCTATATGGTGTACCGATGTTATTTGCACTGCTAATGATTTACAGTATACTATGACTCAAATATTGTGGCTCAGAATTGTGTTTAAGTGCCTCAGTTTTTCTGCATGCCATTGACTATCTCCATATACACATCTTATTTTATTGAAGGGAGATGTAATGTTTACTGCTTAAACCATTATTGTGAAAGTCTGTATCTTTACTGCTGTAACAGGATGTATTGCGCTTCACTAACCGGAAGTGAGGAAATGCCGGTGTTCGACAAAGAGGTAAATAATAAAGAGCTCCCGGCTAAAGTGAGAAATAAGAGTTTTCTATGTCCAGTTATTATCCAGATTAGTCTATAATACTTGTCATGTATAGCTAATCACAACACTTCCTTCTTCAAAATGTCTTTGTATTGGTTACACTGACAATTAAGTTTTCTATTACTTTGACACACATAGGCAGTGGTAAAATATAGTGTTTGTTCCTTGAAATTATATTAATTTTTTCCCAACAGCTCTAAAATGTGGGCGGGCCGGCATCAGCCTGCTGACGTCACCTACAGAAGACTGGAGGCACTTTCATATTGCTAAGTATGTGTTTTGGTGTAGCATCTTTATCCTGAATCTCGGTAATTAGGAAATACCATACACTATATTGCCAAAAGTATTTGGCCACCTGCCTTGACTCACATATGAACTTGAAGTGCCATCCAATTCCTAACCCATAGGGTTCAATATGATGTCGGTCCACCTTTTGCAACTATTCTAGCTTCAACTCTTCTGGGAAGGCTGTCCACAAGGTTGCGGATTGTGTTTATAGGAATTTTCAACCAATCTTCCAAAAGCGCATTGGTGAGGTCACACACTGAGGTTGGTCGAGAAGGACTGGCTCTCAGTCTCCGTTCTAATTCATCCCAAAGGTGTTCTGTCAGGTTCAGGTCAGGACTCTGTGCAGGCCAGTCAAGTTCATCCACACCAGACTGTCATCCATGTCTTTATGGACCTTGCTTTGTGCACTGATGCACAGTCATGTTGGAAGAGGAAGAGGCCCGCTCCAAACTGTTCCCACAAGGTTGGGAGCATGGAATTGTCCAAAGTGTTTTGGTATCCTGGAGCATTCAAAGTTCCTTTCACTGGAACTAAGGGGCCAAGCCCAACTCCTGAAAATAAAACCCACACCATAATTCCTCCTCCACCAAATTTCACACTCTGCACAATGCAGTCCGAAATGTAGTGTTCTCCTGGCAACCTCCAAACCCAGACTCCTCCATCAGATTGCCAGATGGAAAAGCGTGATTCATCACTCCAGAGAACGCCTCTCCACTGCTCTAGAGTCCAGTGGCGACGTGCTTTACACCACTGCATCCAACACTTTGCATTGGACTTGGTGATGTATGGCTTACATGCAGCTGGCGACCATGGAAACCCATTCCATGAAGCTCTCTGCGTACTGTACATGGGCTAATTGGAAGGTCACATGAAGTTTGGAGCTCTGTAGCAACTGACTGTGCAGAAAGTCTCTTTGCACTATGCGCTTCAGCATCCGCTGACCCCTCTCTGTCAGTTTACGTGGCCTACCACTTGGTGGCTGAGTTGCCGCTGTTCCCAAACTCTTCCATTTTCTTATAATAAAGCCAACAGTTGACTTTGAATATTTAGGAGTGAGGAAATTTCAAGACTGGATTTGTTACACTGGTGGCATCCTATGACAGTTCCACGCTGGAAATCACTGAGCTCCTGAGAGTGGCCCATTCTTTCACAAATGTTAGTAGAAACAGTCTCCATGCCTAAGTGCTTGATTTTATACACCTGTGGCCGGGCCAAGTGATTAGGACACCTGATTCTGATTATTTTTGAAGGGTGGCCAAATACTTTTGGCAGAATAGTGTATATGTCTGCCATAAGTATTGTTGGAGGTTATACCAATACAAGTAAAGAATGAATCAGCCTGCATACATTTTAAAAATGATGGGAAAGTATGGACTTCTACACTTTAACCAAGCAAGAGAAGTGTCATTTGCAGCAATCATTTTAATGATCCTGACTTCGAAGAAGAAGGGTTTTGGTCGGGGTTTGGATGGAAAAAATGTCAAAGACTTAAGCCAGATGCGCCCCTGAAAATCAGGACAACCCTCGAGGGGAGAAAGACTGAATCAGAAGCTGCAGAAAATCGAAAAAAGAAGAGCAGACAAAAGAAGAAGAAAAAAGGCAAGCCGCTAATTTTCTATTTTGCATCCTATTTTACTGATGTTTTTCCTCAAAATGCTTGAGGGAATGCTGAAAGAACATGAGGAAACACAGGCTATGTAGTGTGTATGGAAGAGGAGAAGGAAGAGGAGAGGATTATTTCATATTTCGTTTTTGCTCATAAGGTTAGACATATCAATTTGGAAGTAATCATGAACCAGGGTGACAAAAACATGCAATTAAGTGATGAAAACAATAGTTTTACATGACTTTATCCGCATTGTTTATGCGAGTAAATGTAACTCATGTTGTATGATGTATTCTAGAGCAGTGGTCCCCAACCACCGGGCCGCGGCCCGGTACCGGTCCGTGGATCAATTGGTACCGGGCCGCACAAGAAATTAATTTTATTTTATTTTATTAAATCAACATAAAAAACACAAGATACACTTACAATTAGTGCACCAACCCAAAAAACTCACTCCCCCATTTACACTCATTCACACTCATTCGCACACTCAATTTGTCCCCTGGTCCGTGGGACAAATTTTCAAGTGTTGACCGGTCCGCAGCTACAAAAAGGTTGGGGACCACTGTTCTAGAGATTTAAGCATTGAAAGAAAATATTAACATTATTTTTAAAAATTTACGACTGAGACCCTTGCAGGTCCCGGGGACCAAACGTGAGGTGAGCCTCAAAGGTTTATATATATATATATATATATATATATATATATATATATATATATATATATATATATATATATATATATATATATATATATATATATATATATATATATATATCTGTATATATATATATATATATATATATATATATATATATATATATATATACCACAAACCCAACTTCGCAAATAACCCAACATGCCGACTAATAAACCCAACTAAATCTGAAATAGGAAAAATCAGCAAAATAATCCTGGACAGAGTCAACACAAAAATCAAGGACAAAACACCACTCAACCAATGGAGAAATACAGCAGCAGTAATCAAATGGTTCAACAACATCCAAGACAAACAACAGCACAACTTTATCTCCTTTGATATCGAGGAATTTGACCCTTCCATCATGCAAGACCTACTGACTCAAGCACTAGACTTCGCCTCAGACTACGACTCAATCACAGGCAACGAAAGAAACATCATCATCCACGCAAAAACCTCCATTCTCATCCACAACAGTACACCATGGCAAAAAAAGAACAATGCAACATTTGACGTCACTATGGGAAGTTTTGACGGAGCAGAAACGTGTGAACTCGTTGGGAGTTTCCTCTTCTCCCAGCTCGCTAGCCTCAATCTGAACCTTGGTATTTACCGTGATGACGGACTGGCAGTGTGTCGCGCCTCGCCAAGGAGCAGCGAGAATACCAAGAAGCGCATATGCCAAATTTTCAAAGAGAACGGCCTACGGATCACGATTGAAGCCAACAAGCAAACCGTCAACTTCCTTGACGTCACTTTCAACCTGAGAAATAACAGCTACCAACCATTCACGAAACCCAACACAACACTCTAATACGTGCACCATGACAGCAACCACCCACCCACCACCACGAAAAGAATACCTACCGGAATCAATAAAAGGCTATCGATGCTGTCATCTAGCAAAGCTGAATTTGACCAAGCAACCCCCCCGTACCAAAAAGCCCTTGATGAAAGCGGATACAATTTCACCCTCACCTATGAACCCACGCCAGGAAACCAACCAAAAAAGAACAGAAAACGAAACGACATCATCTGGTACAACCCCCCATACAGCAAAAACGTCTCAACTAACATTGGACACAAATTCCTCAATCTGATCGACAAACACTTTCCCAAAGACAACACCCTAAGAAAAGTATTCAACAAGAACAACATTAAATTGAGCTACAGCTGCATGAACAATATACGACAAATCATCTCAAACCACAACAAAACAATTGCAAATGAGCCGTCGGCCCCCAGACAGAGCGACTCCAAAACCAACAAAGACTGTAACTGTCGAAAGAAACCTGATTGCCCTCTCAACGGGGGGTGCTTACAAGCATCAGTTGTCTACCAATCTAAGGTAATACGCAAGGACATTAACACATCCGACACATATGTAGGATTAACCGAGGGAGAATTCAAAACCAGATGGAACAATCACAAGGCTTCTTTCAGGAACAAAAAACTGCGAAATACCACAGAACTCAGCAAACACATTTGGGACCTCAAAGACAATAATGTTGAATATTCAATAACATGGCAAATTCTTGCATCCAGCACACCTTACAATAGTGGTAATAAAAGATGCAACCTATGCTTGAAAGAGAAACTGTTTATTATTTACCGTCCAGACCTGTCATCCCTCAACAAGCGCAGCGAAATTGTAACAACATGCCGCCATAGACGGAAACACCTCCTAGGTAACACATGAGCCAATCACCACGCCCCTAGGCCAGCATGTACCCACCCACTCTGTGCCCTATATAAACCATGGTATGTGAATGCTCCCATTAAAATCTCCTGATGATTGAGGGTACCCCCCCTCATGAAACAGGCCTGTAGAGATGAAATAGTCTTGTGATTTTTTTTCCCACACATACATATATATATATATATATATATATATATATATATATGTATGTGTGTGTGTGTGTATATATATATATATATATATATGTGTGTGTGTGTGTGTGTGTGTATATATATATATATATATATATATATATATATATATATATATATATATATATATATATATATATATATATATATATATATATATATATATATATATATATATATATATATATATATGCACACTCTTGGCATTCTCTCGATGAGCTTCAAGAGGTAGTCACCTGAAATGGTTTTCACTTCACAGGTGTGCTTGAAGCTCATCGAGAGAATACCAAGAGTGTGCAAAGCAGTAATCAGAGCAAATGGTGGCTATTTTGAAGAAACTAGAATATAAAACATGTTTTCAGTTATTTCACCTTTCTTTTGTTAAGTACATAACTCCACATGTGTTCATTCATAGTTTTGATGCCTTTAGTGACAAGCTACAATGTAAATAGTCATGAAAATAAAGAAAACGCATTGAATAAGGAGAAGGTGTGTCCAAAATGTTGGCCTGTACTGTATGTATGTATATATATATTAGGGGTGTAACTGTACACAACAATTTCGGTTCGGTACGTACCTCGGTTTAGAGGTTACGGTTCGGTTCATTTTCGGTACAGTAAGAAAACAACAAAATATAATTTTTTTGGTTATTTATTTACCAAATTTGTAAACAATGGCTTTATCCTTTTAACATTGGAAACACTATAATAATTCTGCCCACGTTAATCAACATTAAACTGCCTCAAGTTGTTGCTCAGATTAAATTAAATGACAAAACTTTTCTTCTACATATAAAAAGTGCAACATTAAACAGTTTCAAGTCAACTCATCATGCTTAATTTATTACAGCATTTGGGAAGCCTGTAGTTGATTTTTATTATGTAAATTTTATATTTTTATCAACATGTGATAGCAGGGACCCTGCCATTCAAACCTAGGCTGATACATTACCAGTGTTGGGTTAGTTACTGAAAACCAGTAACTAGTTTTCAAAAGTAACTCAGTTACTAACTCAGTTACTTAAACCAAAAAGTAATGCGTTACTGTGAAAAGTAACTATTTAGTTACTTATATATTTATTTTTTATTTTTTTAAGGCCCCATTTAATGCCCTTTTAGCCTTCATTTTAGTACTGTTATTGCACTGGAGAATAATACAATCTGTTGATCAACTTGACATGCATTTGCATCACTGAACTCTGCTAAGCAATGTGCTCTACATACAACACACAAAGACAAAGATATGTTTTAAAGGGCCAATTTGTTTCAGACCAGAACAAATTGACAAAACTATTTTAAATAGCTGCAACTTAACATACATAAGTAACAAACAGCATAATAACAACATAGTTGTAAAACAAGAAAGGCACACACTACATACATAAAGCCTAACCAGGCGTTTTCTCAAGGAATTCTGAAATAAAATCATGTCTGAAGCCCAGAACACTCTACACATTTCCCCACTTAGTTTAGAGAAAAGGAAATATTAGCCTGGCCCACTAGTATCCCTCTTTAGGTTTGTGAACTTTATAGTCTAAACATTTAGAGTGATGTGATAATCAAACACTCTAAAAGTTTAAAATGAAAGAGTATATAAGAGAATTGACAGAGTGTGTGTACCTTCAGTGTGCAGTGCCTCGTTAAAATCCAGCCGCTGTTGGAAGTGGAGGTGAGTGTGTGTCTCTTTACTAGCTTCGTCGAAGCATGTTGTTTTTGTCGCTGTTTCAGCATATTTGAAACTTACATTCAACTAAAATGTTCTTTTCTTTGTGGTCGATAAAAGAAACGTACTGAAAATATCTCCATTTTAAGAAACTCGGCTTCGGGGTTCGCCATGACGTCTTGATAGTAGACACAGACATGCCCCCTCCCACACACACACACACACACGTACACACAGACAGCGCGCGGCGCGCCTCTTTTTTGTCGCCTCTTCAGCAGCGCTGCAACACTCAGATCTTCTCAGTTTCTAGCCGATACTACATAAAAAATAACGCAAAATAACGCAGTAACGCATCATGTAGTAACGGTAACGGAGTTACTGAATATAAAAAATAACGCGTTAGATTACTAGTTACCGCCGATAGTAACGGCGTTACAGTAACGCGTTACAAAGTAACGCGTTAGTCCCAACACTGTACATTACTAATGATTAATGTAACTATAGCTGAAAAATAGTACAATAGCAATAGGAGAGACTATTCATCCCTGAACACCATGGAGTTAATGTAGGCTTAATGATGCAGTTACATTAATATATCAACTATCAGAGACAGAAACTCTTCATTTAACATAATGTCCTTTTTTGCTGCTTCAACACAGCTCAATCAACACAGAAAAGGGTAAACTGAAATAACAGACAGACGGGGCTTTGCTGTCCATAAAACACACACACACACACACACACACACACACACACACACACACACACATCGCAAAATGAGCTAACGTTATGCTAAAAGCTAATTAGCCTTCACCTCAAGCCAGGACTGCGAGCGAGCTGAGCTGCCATTTAGGTTTCTAGAAGGTCAACAGGCTCATAGTGATGTTACTAGTAGTTGACTGGGAGGTGTTTCTTATAATTTGGGGAGAGTCCGCTACCTGATGCTCACCTGCTAGACACCTACCTGCTCATCACAACGCTGGAGCACTGACGACATGCGCTCTGAATACGCACTGCTGATTGGCTGTTACCGCTCTGCGTGTAACCAATCAGATGGTTGTGTGGGTGGGACAATGCTGGGTGCTGTGTAGAGTACTGACACAGACAGAGGCAGAAAGCGGAGCAGCTTGTAAAGACTTTAGCTTCGGCGGCTACTTAATATGTTCGTTTGGAAACTCGTTCGGTACACCTCCGAAACGAACCGAAACCCCCGTACCGAAACGTTTCAATACAAATACGCGTACCGTTACACCCCTAATATGTATATATATATATATATATATATATATATATATATATATATATATATATATATATACATTGTATTGGTATTGAAAATAAACGTTTCAAAATGGCCCTCTCATGCTTTAATTTTTCAGTGTGCAGCTTGCAGTGGAAAAAGTTTGTATTGATGCATTGGAAGATCAGGAGTTAACTTGATCATCTTCAATTAAGTTGTTATACCATGTCTTGTTGTACTGCGTTTTTTTGTATTATTAAAGGGGAACATTATCACCAGACCTATGTAAGCGTCAATATATACCTTGATGTTGCAGAAAAAAGACCATATATTTTTTTAACCGATTTCCGAACTCTTAATGGGTGAATTTTGGCAAATTAAACGCCTTTCTATTATTCGCTCTCGGAGCGATGATGTCACGTTGTGACGTCACATCGGGAAGCAATCCGCCATTTTCTCAAACACATTACAAACACCGAGTCAAATCAGCTCTGTTATTTTCCGTTTTTTCGACTGTTTTTCGTACCTTGGAGACATCATGCCTCGTCGGTGTGTTGTCGGAGGGTGTAACAACACGAACAGGGACGGATTCAAGTTGTACCAGTGGCCCAAAGATGCTAAAGTGGCAAGAAATTGGACGTTTGATCCGCACACTCTATCGACGAAAGCTATGCTACGACAGAGATGGCAAGAATGTGTGGATATCCTGCGACACTCAAAGCAGATGCATTTCCAACGATAAAGTCAAAGAAATCTGCGAGCGGATGAGGGTATGTCTACAGAATATATTAATTGATGAAAACTGGGCTGTCTGCACTCTCAAAGTGCATGTTGTTGCCAAATGTATTTCATATGCTGTAAACCTAGTTCATAGTTGTTAGTTTCCTTTAATGCCAAACAAACATACCAATCGTTGGTTAGAAGGCGATCGCCGAATTCGTCCTCGCTTTCTCCCGTGTCGCTGGCTGTCGTGTCGTTTTCGTCGGTTTCGCTTGCATACGGTTCAAACCGATATGGCTCAATAACTTCAGTTTCTTCTTCAATTTCGTTTTCGCTACCTGCCTCCACACTACAACCATCCGTTTCAATACATGCGTAATCTGTTGAATCGCTTAAGCCGCTGAAATCCGAGTCTGAATCCGAGCTAATGTCGCTATTCCTTGCTGTTCTATCCGCCATGTTTGTTTGTGTTGGCATCACTATGTGACGTCACAGGAAAATGGACGGGTGTATATAACGATGGTTAAAATCAGGCACTTTGAAGCTTTTTTTAGGGATATTGCGTGATGGGTAAAATTTTGAAAAAAACTTCGAAAAATAAAATAAGCCACTGGGAACTGATTTTTAATGGTTTTAACCCTTCTGAAATTGTGATAATGTTCCCCTTTAATGGTTTGTTTAATGGCAACGTGATAATAAGAGGTACATTAGATGTAGGTCCAGTAACCAAATGCACAGCCCAGCCCTGCTTACAGGAGCAGTAGCTAAAGGGCAAAGGTTTACGACAAGTTATTCCAAGGCGCGTTGACCATATTTTTTCTTGACAACGCCACAGCTTGTGGTTAGCTTTAACAACACATATGAAGAGTTGCTCCACATAAGGAACCACATTTGCCCACAGAAGCACTGACACGCTACTCACTTGCGATAGGATACCAACAATATCATTAATATGAAAATCATCAATGATAACGCTATTTCTACGCAACTGATAGAGGAAAAACCCTTAGAAACACAATAAAAACACAAAATCAGTTAAATTAATTATTTTGAACATATTTTCTCTCATAATTCCAAAACGAAATAGTCAGAGGAGACAGTCATGTGTCCATTAACTATTATTTGTACTAAATTCTCTTACTGTACTTTATATACCATATATTGTCGCCGACAAATACTGCATGTGTATGTATTTGCTTGTGTAAACTAACTCTTCTAATCCAGCAAGGGCATTCCAGAAAGCAAGTAAATACTCTATGTAAAGCCTGAGATGAGGGAAATTCATGTGTTTTCATTCCAGAAAGAAAGGTAAGGTAAACTCAGAGTCAGTTACCATGGTAACTTAATCGCTTTTAGTCCTAATTCCATTTTAAATGAATTAAAAAAAAATAATGTTTGGGGTACTTCATTATTGGAAATATAATATATGAGCCAAATGACTTACAATATGCAAAATAACCTGCCAACAAAAGCTGAAGTAGCAGACATTTTTTCTTATTTTAAGAAGTATGTCTCACATCTTCATATATAATATTTATGAAAAGCAAATTGGTTTATCAGAAAGAAAATACACTGCAAAAAACAACTGCATCATCTGCAGTGTCTTAACTTGTGGATTTTTAGTGTGGTTTTCGAGGTCCACTAAAGCGGACCAACAGTCACTTCAACGAGTGGACAAAGCGATGTGGGAAAATCATTGGGACACCTCTTCCACAGATCAGTTCCATCTTCACCACTCGCTGTCTGAGAAGAGTGCAGAACATCCTGCCCACCATCTGTTCCACCTGCTGCCCTCAGGCAGAAGGTACAGGTCCATACAGGCCCCACCCCCTTAAAGGACAGATTCCAGATGTCCATTGGGAAAAACAAAACAAAAACTAAGAGACAGTTCAAGAGTCAGGGGAGGGTGGAAGGAGGACCTGGTGGTGGGTCGCCAGGCCAAGTGTCCCCGAATCCATCGGGGACGAGTCAGGTGCCGGCGGCGAGTGGAACGCCGCTGCAGCAGGCGAGGCTGGCGATCACGGAACGGCCACATCCGTGGCTGTAGAGAAGGGGGATGCGAGTGGCACCAGAACTTTAGCAGCCTTTGAGTTTTACGCCAAAGTTGTGGCCGTTGCTGCTGTCTGCGCCAAGGGCGTCCCTTAATTGGCCACTGAGGGCATTCAATCCTGATGGCCGCTTGCGCGGCAGGCCAGCTGGAGGTCGCGGAGGCGACGATGCTGGGGATGAGGAAGAGAGCGGCGCCGTGGGAAGGCTCGCCGGGGACGAGGATGAGAGCGGCGCCGTGGGAAGGCCCGCCGAAGACGAGGAAGAGAGAAAAGCCGTGGGAAGGCCCTGCTGAAGACGAGGAAGGTGGCGGCGCCGGGGGAAGGCCCGCCGAAGACGAGGAAGGTGGCGGCACCTCAGGAGCTTAAGCGGCAGGCGATGAGGAAGAGAGCCGCGCCGGGGGAAGGCCCGCCGCGGACAAGGAAGAGAGCGGCGCCGTGGGAAGGCCCGCTGAAGACGAGGAAGAGAGTGGCGCCGGGGGAAGGCCCGCCGAAGACGAGGAAGGTGGCAGCACCTCAGGACCTTGAGCGGCAGGCGAAGGAAGCAGCCGTGGAGCAGGAACCGGAATCAGCCGTGGAGCAGGATCAGGAGCTGGAGCTTGCCTCGGAGCAGGAGCTGGAGCTTGCCAAGGTGCAGGAGCTGGAGCTTGCCGAGGTGCAGGAGCTGGAGCTTGTCGAGGTGCAGGAACTGGTGCTTGCCTAGGTGCAGGAACTGGTGCTTGCCGAGGTAAATGGTAAATGGGTTGTACTTGTATACCGCTTTTCTACCTTCAAGGTACTCAAAGCGCTTTGACAATATTTCCACATTCACTCATTCACACACACATTCACACACTGATGGCGGGAGCTGCCATGCAAGACCCCAACCACGACCCATCAGGAGCAAGGGTAAAGTGTCTTGCTCAAGGACACAACGGATGTGACAAGGTTGGTAGAAGGTGGGGATCGAACCAGGAACCCTCAGGTTGCTGGCAGGGCCACTCTCCCAACTGTGCCACGCCGTCCCAGGTGCAGGAACTGGTGTTTGCCCAGGTGCAGGAACTGGTGCTTAACGAAGTGCAGGAACTGGTGCTTGCCGAGGTGCAGGAACTGGTGCTTGCCGAGGTGCAGGAAACAGTCGTGGAGCCGGTACTGGCCATAACTTTGGTGGAGGGGGCCTGGCTGGGGGTTGCGGCTTGACATGCCGAAGGACTGGTGGTGGTGGCCGGGCCGGAGGTTGCTGCCTGTCTGAGTGCGTTCTGTGCTGTCTGGAACAGTCTTTAGAGGTGGCAGGGGTCAAGGAGAGTCGTCCAAAGCCTCAATAGCAGCCGGAGTGTCCTCTGCTGATTGGGATTGTTCCTCCAATTGTGGTTCAATGAGTCCCTCCCGGTACCACTCATCCATCCAAGCAGGACTGTACTCTTCAAGGGGGGTCCCGGAAGATGGCTGCGCTGTAACAGGAAGTGGAGAAGGCTGAGCAGCACGTGGCACAGCAGACAGAGGAGGCGGAGCCGGACTTGGAGCAAGAGCAGGCAGAGAAGGTCTTTCAGGGCGTGGCAGTTCGGCTGGCAGGAACTGAGCAACCCCCATAGCGGAGTGTAAGGAAGACCAGGAGGGAGAAAAGAGAAGAGTGGGCGGAGCTTGATCCATAGGGGGTGGAGCCAAAGACATTGGGGGCGGCGCTTGAGTCCTGGTTGACAGGGACAAACCTGGTGGGCGGGTCTGTAAAAAAATGTCTTGATAATGTTTTATTTTAGAATTAAGGTCCTTAGGAGGCGGCTGACAGAAAGAGTTAGAATATTTTTTTTTAAAGGGTTTGGTTTTTGACGTCATCGCAAGTGGGCGGCGTGACGTCCTCAGGGGGCACCAATGGAGTGACGTCATTGACGCGGATCTCAAGTTGACTGACAGCCCAGCCGGTGAACTGTTTGGCAAAATGATGGATAGGATTACCAAACATCTGAGGGGAAGACTGGGCTGTTTGTGACGTGCTGTGTTTCGGAGGAGATTGCGGGAGCGACGCGTTCTGACGGCGAGGCGAAGCCCTTCTGGACGGCTTCCGTCATTGCCGGCGCGGTACTGCGGCATGGCGGCAATGTCCTCGGGCCAAACGGAGTCGATGGGAACCAACGAGCCGTTAGGACCCCACATTAAGTCCTGGCGCTCCACGGGGGAATTGCGGAGAGTCTCCGCCTCCATCGCCTTCAATACCATCCACGTATCTTCTTCGTCCACCTCCTCGACGTTCGTTGCGGGGGAACTGTATGCTGGCTTCCTACTGTGACGATCTGGGCGCATAGTGATGCGGGGGTCGTTCTCCCAAGATGCAGACGGACTCCGGACACAGCGTGCAGGTAGGAAATGATTTATTGGGATAAATCATACAGGAAAAAACAAAGGTGTGCTCATAGCACGGGAGGCAAAGCAAAGGAGGCTAGCGCGGGAGCTAGCATACACAATCAGGAATCAAAGTCGTCGTCAACTGTTGCCAGTAGCAAATTAGGAAGCCAGACTGACTGACCGGACAAGGCAGTATTAAATAGCGCTCTGATCAGTGCTCGGGAAAGAGGTGAGCGTCCCGAACACCAATCAGAGACAGGTGGAAACAATAAGCATCCATGGTAACTGAAAACAAACTCAAGTGTGCACAAAACAGGAACTGAGGGAGTCCAACACAAACAGAACATGTTCCGGGCAACGGATCATAACAAAGTATTGCATTCAAACTAAAGTTGTTACTTCTGAGATATATCTCCCAATTCAGTCTGGTATTATTTTACTGTATCAATTGTCTTTCAATAAAAGAAGTGTTCATACTCACCATAAACGCATATTAACACTTTCACTTCCAGATGGATAAATAAAGGCGAAATTTTCTGTCCCCAGTTGCTGTGATAAATGGTATGTTTGCTCCCATGATCACGGCTTTTTATCGTAGTCTTAACTCAAGAGTCAACATCCTCAGAATTGCTTGAACCTACTCAGATCAGCTGTTCTGACACTCAGTTTCCCATTTTAGGATTGGATTCAGAGTTTGTTAAACCTTCTACTTGGAATACAAACACACCAATGGGTGAAAATGTGTCAAAACATACACAGTCGTTTTTTTCTCAGACAAGTACACCACACAGGGGCGTTGTTATTGATTTGACATTTCTCACACAGCTCTACAGTAACTTTAGGGTGTTTATTTGAATCGCCACCAAACTTGCTACATACCTTTAGGGTACACATATGTATGTAAAAAAAATGTAGTTGGATTGGTTCAAAAAAACTAAAATTTATCTGTTTGGCCACTGGTTAGAGTGTCCGTCCTGAGATCAGTAGGTTGTGAGTTCAAACCCCGGCCGAGTCATACCAAAGAATAGAAAAATGGGACCCATTACCTCCCTGCTTGGCACTCAGCATCAAAGGTTGGAATTGGGGGTTAAATCACCAAAAATTATTCCCGTGCGTGGCCACCGCTGCTGCCCACTGCTCCCCTCACCTCCCAGGAGGTGATCAAGGGTGATGGATCAAATGCAGAGAATAATTTCGCCACACCTAGTGTGTGTGTGACAATCATTGGTACTTTAACTTTTTAACTTAACAATACCCAGCAATATGTTTGGAGGAGAAAAGGTGAGGACTTTAATCCCAGGAACACCATTACTATCGTCAAGCATCGTCGTGGTAGTATTATGCTGGGGGCCTGTTTTGCTGCCAATGGAACTGGTGCTTTACAGAGAGTAAATGGGATAATGATTACCTCCAAATTCTTCAGGACAACCTAAAATCATCAGCCCGAAGGTTGGGTCTTGGGCGCAGTTGGGTGTTCCAACAGGACAATGACCCCAAACACACTTCAAAAGTGGTAAAGGAATGGCTAAATCAGGCTAGAATTAAGGTTTTAGAATGGCTTTCCCAAAATCCTGACTTAAACATGTGGACAATGCTGAAGAAACAAGTCCATGTCAGAAAACCAACACATTTAGCTGAACTGCACCAATTTTGTCAAGAGGAGTGGTCAAAAATTCAACCAGAAGCTTGTGGATGGCTACCAAAAGCGCCTTATTGCAGTGAAACTTGCCAAGGGACATGTAACCAAATATTAACATTGCTGTATGTATACTTTTGTCCAAGCAGATTTGGTCACATTTTCAGTAGACCCATAATTAATTCATAAAAGACCAAACTTCATGAACGTTTTTTGTGACAAACAAATATGTGCTCCAATCACTCCATCACAAAAAAATAAGAGTTGTAGAAATGACTGGAAACTCAAGACAGCCATGACATTATGTTCTTTACAAGTGTATGAAAACTTTTGACCACGACTGTATATTTTTTAGATTGACTTGAGACAAATCTAATTTTTTTCAGTTTTTTCATGGACACTTTCGAATATTCTGATACAAACGCACGTATCGTTTTTCTCAACAAGTACTTTAAACAGGAAAACTCGTGAAAAGACACTTTTAATGAAGTAAAGTGCCTTTAAGAGATGATCCCAGCTGTGAAGTAACACAACAGAGCGTCATCACTAATCATAAAGTGATAGTGGCAGTGACTTGGTGATAAAGCACAAGTTGACTTTTGACCACGCGAAATAAAAAAATTGTCCTTAAGGATTTTTTTTTGTTGTTCTTACAGATGGCAGAAAAGGCAGTAAATCGTCTCTGACTGATTTATTTCGTCCAAAAAAAGTTGATTTGCTGTAGCCTTACGCCGACATTTTTGTGCGCTTAAACAGGCACGTTTGCCAACTTTGTTTGACAAACTTTCATCCTGTTGTTCTATAAAGCTTGGCCTATGAAGACCAAGCGCGCCCTCTACTGGCTGTAAAGTAGTAGGAGTAAAATACTTGATGATTTTTACTTTTGAAAATGATTTTGATCCCCAGGCTAATAGTTGAAAACTTTTGGTCTGAATGCTGGAAAGTATTCACACATAAGGTGTCATTTATTATTCCGTACTGTTTTTCATCCGTCTTCTTCACTGACATTTTTCATTCAACTCAAACCACTCCACCTGCAAAATGTTCGGCTCAATCAAGACACACATGCTACCATCTTTTTTTATTTCTGCAAAAATTCTCACATTTGCAGGAATTCCAGGATGTTTGAATGGATACACAATCTTTCAAACCTCCAGGTTACCCACATTGTCCACATTTCCCAACCGATTCAAATCGTTCCAAAGTCAAAATACTCAATGCTGAAGTTAGTTTAATATCATTTTGGGTATTTTTTTTGTTGTTGCTATTTTTGCAGGTATAAACCTCAAAGTTGTGTACAGAGTATTGGTACTTGACGAATGTTAACTGTTTGCATGCTAGCTTTTTTGGCAAATTTTGCAGGTATACACCTCACAGTCATATATTTTGGTACTTGACGCACATTTACCATTAACATGCTAATGTTAACATGGTAGTTTTTTTATACTGTAGCTATTTTGGCAGGCATAAACCTCACAATCATATATTTTGGTACTTGACGCATGGTAACTGTGAGCATTCTTATGTTAACATGCTAGCATTTTTTCAGCTATTTTACCCACATATGCGGTCCTCTCCAAGGTTTCTCATAGTCATTCACACAGACGTCCCACTGGGGTGAGTTTTTCCTTGCCCTTATGTGGGCTCTGTACCGAGGATGTCGTTGTGGCTTGTGCAGCCCTTTGAGACACTTGTGATTTAGGGCTATATAAATAAACATTGATTGATTGATTAATTGATTGAACTCAGGACTACTCAGGACATTCGTATTGTGAGGCACATGCACTAACCCCTGTGCCCTCGGAGTCTTATATGTTGGTACTTGAGGCATGTTAACTGTTAGCATACCAGCTTTTTTGGCAAATTTTGCAGGTATACACTTCACTGTCATCTAGTTTGGTATTTGACGCATGTTAACTCTTTGCATGTTAATGTTAACGTGATCGCTTCTTAAGCTATTTTGGCTGGTATACACCTCACAGTCCTATATTTTTAGCACTTGAGGCATGTTTACTGTTAGTGTGCTAATGTTAGCATGTTAGCTTTTTTTTTAGCTATTTTGGCAGGCATAAACCTCACAATCATATTTTGTTACTTGACGCATTGTAACTGTTAGCATTCTTATGTTAACCTGCTAGCTTTTTTTCAGCTATTTTGGCAGGTATAAACCTCGGAGTCTTAAATTTTGGTACTTGAGGCATGTTAACTGTTAGCATACCAGCTTTTTTGGCTAATTTTGCAGTTATACACCTCACAGTCATCTATTTTGGTATTTGACGCATGTTAACAGTTAGCATGTTAATGTTAACATGATAGCTTTTTAAGCTATTTTGACCTCACAGTCATATATTTTTAGCACTTGTGGCATTTTTACTGTTAGCATGTTAGCTTTTTTTAAGCTATTTTGGCAGACCTCAGGGTCATATATTTTGGTACTTGACACAGGGTAACTGTTAAGTCATATTTTTTGCTACTTGACGCTATCTGGCTTACAGTTTAGTTTAAAAGTCTACTAAAATGAGGCAAAGCATGGTGACAGCCTATGATAATATATATTTTTGTTTTTTGAAATTTGCCATGTAGGACGGTGATCAAAAATGAGATGTACATTTTTGACAAAGCAGGTTTCTTCCCTTGTAATCCAAGTCTCCTACCTGTCTGACTGCTGGTGGAAATCAAACTTTATACAGGTTTTGTTTCCCATGCACACACACTTCCTTCCTTCAGGCTGACTTTTCTCACCCAATCCTGCAGCGCTTTCATCCAAATCCCCGCTGGAATGTCGAACCTGCATGAGAACCACAGCACATTTAGGCCCAGATGAGACCTTGTTCTAATCCTTGTTGGACGCAACAACCCCAGGGGCCTTTTTTTTTTTTTTTTTTTTTAAACCCATCTAGTTTTATTTACAGGAAAACTGAAATTGTCTCACAAACACATCCTGGTGAAAAAGTCCTTTTTGAACAGTGTTACAATATGTTGTAACATTTTATATTTATATATTAAGCCACTTTCTTTTCTTTTATAGATGTAAAAATTGTGTTTTTAGCCCTGCAAACTAGCAAAGCTTTACCCTTTGATGTCACACCACAGCCTTCCATAAACATTTTGTGATGTCAGACTTGTTTTTGAAAGAAAATGCTCACAAAAATATACTTCCGGTTTGACAAAACACGTTTGGTCAACTAACCGCGTAACAGCTGCTGCTAGCGTCATTCTCGCCAACCTCAAGCCTCAAACCTCCTTGCCTTCACGGCGGTCAATGTGGGCGCCATATGTCAACATACATGCTATATATGCTCGTAATATCACTCTCTATTTATCTGCATGTGCCGTAATGGGTTAGGCCGATTACGCTAAAGCAATTCAACATGGCTGAAAGACAGCAGGATGTTAACTTTTTCCTGTTAAAGTGATGTCATTTACCAGAATGAGCGCTACTGTTGGGTTCATTTCAGGATAGCTGGTGGTTTGTTCCCTAAAACAAATCTGAATGTGTCTCAGCACGGAGGAAATAAAACAGTGTGCAGTGTGTGAAAAAAGAACAGGACAAGAAGCAATGGGACTCGATACACACACACTATCGCTGACGTCTGCAGTTCTACCTTTTTACACGGGAGACACACTGCTCAACCATACAACATTCCTGTGTGTGTCCGTGTGTGTGCGTATTTGTGCGTGTGTTTGTGTGTGTGTTCTGCCACAGTTGCAGACAGTCCATTGTAGCGTGTGTGCTGACACAGAGCATCACTACACTTGTGTTCCCAGCAGCACAATGGACAACACCATGCAGAGATGCTGAGCATGACACTCCACCGCTTTATGTTGCTCAATACCACATGCACACACACACACACACACACACACGCACACACACTCCTCACACACACACACACACACACACACACACACACACACACACACACACAAACATGCATGTATTTGTTACCTTCTTGAAAAATGCCTACCTTTTAAGGACCACCCTTTCTAGATGTATAAAGATTTGTATTTACAACATTAATAATATATACATACTATGCAAATACAAAAAAGATAAGCTTTTATTTAATTAATTTATTTATTTATTTTTTTGCTTGTAATTTGTTTTTAATCTTCATTATTTACTTCAAGTTATTACAGTACGTCTCTATATACATATTGTATTGTTTTAATTAATTTTGGCCAAAGGGGGCGCATTTAAAGGGGAACATTATCACCAGACCTATGTAAGCGTCAATATATACCTTGATGTTGCAGAAAAAAGACCTTTTTTTTTTTAACCGATTTCCGAACTCTAAATGGGTGAATTTTGGCGAATCAAACACCTTTCTATTATTCGCTCTCGGAGCGATGACGTCACAACGAGACGTCACATCGGGAAGCAATCCGCCATTTTCTCAAACACATTACAAACACCGAGTTAAATCAGCTCTGTTATTTTCCGTTTTTTCGACTGTTTTCCGTACCTTGGAGACATCATGCCTCGTCGGTGTGTTGTCGGAGGGTGTAACAACACGAACAGGGACGGATTCAAGTTGCACCAGTGGCCCAAAGATGCGAAAGTGGCAAGAAATTGGACGTTTGTTCCGCACACTTTACCGACGAAAGCTATGCTACGACAGAGATGGCAAGAATGTGTGGATATCCTGCGACACTCAAAGCAGATGCATTTCCAACGATAAAGTCAAAGAAATCTGCCGCCAGACCCCCATTGAATCTGCCGGAGTGTGTGAGCAATTCAGGGACAAAGGACCTCGGTAGCACGGCAAGCAATGGCGGCAGTTTGTTCCCGCAGACGAGCGAGCTAAACCCCCTGGATGTCTTGGCTCACACCGTCCCTTATGCCACCGAAGATGATCAAGAGAAGAATATCGACCCTAGCTTCCCTGGCCTGCTGACATCAACTCCAAAACTGGACAGATCAGCTTCCAGGAAAAGAGTGCGGATGAGGGTATGTCTACAGAATATATTAATTGATGAAAATTGGGCTGTCTGCACTCTCAAAGTGCATGTTGTTGCCAAATGTATTTCATATGCTGTAAACCTAGTTCATAGTTGTTAGTTTCCTTTAATGCCAAACAAACACATACCAATCGTTGGTTAGAAGGCGATCGCCGATTTCGTCCTCGCTTTCTCCCGTGTCGCTGGCTGTCGTGTCGTTTTCGTCGGTTTCGCTTGCATACGGTTCAAACCGATATGGCTCAATAGCTTCAGTTTCTTCTTCAATTTCGTTTTCGCTACCTGCCTCCACACTACAACCATCCGTTTCAATACATGCGTAATCTGTTGAATCGCTTAAGCCGCTGAAATCCGAGTCTGAATCCGAGCTAATGTCGCTATAGCTTGCTGTTCTATGCGCCATGTTTGTTTGTGTTGGTATCACTATGTGACGTCACAGGAAAATGGACGGGTGTATATAACGATGGTTAAAATCAGGCACTTTGAAGCTTTTTTTAGGGATATTGCGTGGTGGGTAAAATTTTGAAAAAAACTTCGAAAAATAAAATAAGCCACTGGGAACTGATTTTTAATGGTTTTAACCCTTCTGAAATTGTGATAATGTTCTCCTTTAAATTTCTTACACACGCGTATTAGATACGTTGGCCAGAGGGGGAGCATTTCAATTTTTACCCACACTTGTTATTTCATATGTTGACCAGAGGGGGAGCACTTTTAAAACCAATACAAAGTAAATTTCAAAAATCCCTCCTTTTTGGGACCACCCTAATTTTGATCGATTTCACCACCAGGGGTAGGAATGAGACATTATCTATTAGATGCAATGGTTTACCGTTTTGAGACCATGATTTATGTCCTAACTTGTTCACCGGTCCTCATATGGAAGGTACTTTTCATTGTTGATTTCTCAAGAAGAGTAGAAATATAATAACACACACACACACACACACACACACACACACACACACACACACACACACACACACACACACAGACACACACACACACATTCATGTACAAACCCCGTTTCCATATGAGTTGGGAAATTGTGTTAGATGTAAATATAAACGGAATACAATGATTTGCAAATCATTTTCAACCCATATTCAGTTGAATATGCTACAAAGACAACATATTTGATGTTCAAACTGATAAATCTTTTTTTTTTGCAAATAATCATTAACTTTAGAATTTGATGCCAGCAACACGTGACAAAGAAGTTGGGAAAGGTGGCAATAAATACTGATAAAGTTGAGGAATGCTCATCAAACACTTATTTGGAACATCCCACAGGTGAACAGGCAAATTGGGAACAGGTGGGTGCCATGATTGGGTATAAAAGTAGATTCCATGAAATGCTCAGTCATTCACAAAGAAGGATGGGGTGAGGGTCACTACTTTGTCAACAAATGCGTGAGCAAATTGTTGAACAGTTTAAGAAAAACCTTTCTCAACCAGTTATTGCAAGGAATTTAGGGATTTCACCATCTACAGTCTGTAATATCATCAAAGGGTTCAGAGAATCTGGATAAATCACTGCACGTAAGCAGCTAAGCCCGTGACCTTCGATCCCTCAGGCTGTACTGCATCAACAAGCGACATCAGTGTGTAAAGGATATCACCACATGGGCTCAGGAACACTTCAGAAACCCACTGTCAGTAACTACAGTTGGTCGCTACATCTGTAAGTGCAAGTTAAAACTCTCCTATGCAAGGCGAAAACCGTTTATCAACAACACCCAGAAATGCCGTCGGCTTCGCTGGGCCTGAGCTCATCTAAGATGGACTGATACAAAGTGGAAAAGTGTTCTGTGGTCTGACGAGTCCACATTTCAAATTGTTTTTGGAAACTGTGGACGTCGTGAACCTCCGGACCAAAGAGGAAAAGAACCATCCGGATTGTTATAAGCGCAAAGTTGAAAAGCCAGGATCTGTGATGGTATGGGGATGTATTAGTGCCCAAGACATGGGTAATTTACACGTATGTGAAGGCGCCATTAATGCTGAAAGGTACATACAGGTTTTGGAGCAACATATGTTGCCATCCAAGCAACGTTACCATGGACGCCCCTGCTTATTTCATCAAGACAATGCAAAGCCACGTGTTACATCAACGTGGCTTCATAATAAATGAGTGCGGGTACTAGACTGGCCTGCCTGTAGTCCAGACCTGTCTCCCATTGAAAATGTGTGGCGCATTATGAAGCCTAAAATACCACAACGGAGACCCCCGGACTGTTGAACAACTTAAGCTGTACATCAAGCAAGAATGGGAAAGAATTCCACCTGAGAAGCTTAAAAAATGTGTCTCCTCAGTTCCCAAATGTTTACTGAGTGTTGTTAAAAGGAAAGGCCATGTAACACAGTGGTGAACATGCCCTTTCCCAACTACTTTGGCACGTGTTGCAGCCATGAAATTCTAAGTTAATTATTATTTGCAAAAAAAAAATAAAGTTTATGAGTTTGAACATCAAATATTTTGTCTTTGTAGTGCATTCAACTGAATATGGGTTGAAAATGATTTGCAAATCATTGTATTCCGTTTATATTTACATCTAACACAATTTCCCAACTCATATGGAAACGGGGTTTGTATTTGTTACCTTCTTGAAAAATTCCTCCCTCTTTAGGACCACCCTTTCCAGATATATAAAGATTAATACATACATACTATGAAAATATAAAAAAGTTAAGCTTTAGTAAATGTTTTATTATTTTTTTGCTTGTAATTTGTTTTTAATCTTCATTATTTACTTCAAGTTATTACAGTCTGTCTCCATATACATTTTTTTTTTTAAATTAATTTTGGCCAAAGGGGGCGCATTTCAATTTCTTCCACACACTTGTTATTACTTATGTTGGCCAGAGAGGGAGCATTTCAATTTTTTTACACACACTTCTTATTTCATATGTTGACCAGAGGGGGAGCACTTTTAAAACCGACACAGAGTCAACTTGAAAAATCCCTCCTTTTTGGGACCACCCTAATTTTGATAGATTTCACCACCAGGGGTGCAAATGAGACATTCTCTATTAGATGCAATGGTTTTCCGTATTGGGACCATGATTTATGTCCTATCTTGTACACCGGTCCTCATATGAAAGGTACTTTTCCTTGTTGATGCCTCAAGAAGGGTAGACATACTAGAACACACATACACACACACACACACATGCTTAATTGTAATGAATGAAAATATGTCACAGTGGTTGTCCCAAAAATACAATGCTAACATTCAAGCATGAGCATTAAATTAAATATTGTCAAGGCCACAATAAAAAGTCAAACAGGATTACCTTTAGAGCAGTGATTCTCCCCTGTGTGTTCCTACTTCCCTGTGTTGTAGCCATGGAAGACTTAGTAACATACAACGAAGACGACTATTTTTGGACAAATGAGGATTTACAACCCTATACTCCTGAAGCTAAATATACTGCTGCTTATAGCCAGCACGAACGAAGGAAGAGTGAGACGTTGGAGCAGACGGGAGGTGAAAGCGATGTTGAAGCTATAAATATGGAACTTGGAGACAAGCAATTTTAACATAAATGGATTGTGTAGAGGTTGCCCTCCAGTGGGTTCCTCGGACCACCACACACTGCCACGAGAGCCCAGATTTCAGGGTACAACACTGTTTTATTTTCATATATGTTGAGAACCGTTTGCTTTCCAGCAAAATGTATATTCCTTAGTCCGTGTCGCTCTCTCTCTGGCTCCCACTCCAACTCCAGTTTGTACTTGTCTCGTCCGGCTGCTGCTGTCGCTGTCTTCGAGGCCGGTCAATGCACACCCCGTTCTGCGGCAGGCCCGCAGGCCACGCCCCCCTCCACAGATTGTTTACCGAAAATCAACAGGAAACATCCTCGGCCAGCTGGACCAGACGAACAACTGTCCATCGAGTGAGTCACTTTAATATCGACCATGATACACGCAGCACGTGTAGCAACAAAGAGAGCGCAAAACCACCTCTCTAGTCTACAAAAGTCTAAACACATTTTCTGCTTTACACACATTTTGCAATTCAAAATGGCACTTTTTAAAAGAACTGAACACGGTTGTCTGCATTACGACACAGCAATCTGACATCAAGTCACATGTTTGCAATTTAAAAACACTGCAGTTCAAAATGACACCACAGCTAATATATGTCCCACCTAGCCAAACACCTGAATGCTTAATTGTTAACACTCCAATTAGGAAATAGGCACTACCAAAAGACCACAGTTGAGTACCTCTTTCTTTTACGACAACAATGGAAGAGAATATTGTCTGTGGTATGGAAAAGCCAATGTGGCCAGACTCAGCTGTGCGGCAAGATGCTGCCGAATTATTTTTGTTGCCTACATTTTTACTGCAATTTTACTATTTCAGTTTACTGGGATTTTTTGGGTTGGTGTTTTTGTGAGCATTTTTTTGTTTATTCCAACGTAAATATATCTGCTGTGCATATGTTGCATTGTTGTTTTTGGAGAAATGTTGTTTTTTTTCTGCAAATATTTCTGTGCATGTGAAAAATCTAAAGAATTTCCTACAAGATGAAATAATTTAGTACTATGCAATCATGCAAAAGATGAGAGTGCTTTACAGTATGCCAAACAGTGTGTAGTTAGTTTGACAAAAATATGGTAATATGCATGATGTGTTTGCCGCTTGGTGCAAAAGTTTGATTTTGACAACGTTATCTGCAGTTTTAGTTGCAGTGCTTACTTTTGCCGGCTATAGGAGGTATTTTTCGCAATTTGAGTGTGTGATTTTGTGAGTTGTGTTAGGTATTTTGATAAAAACCCACAAGTTTGCAAAATGGTGTTTTATCATTTGGATAAATCTATAAACCAAGTGAACAACATGATTGTTGTTTGGGACAATACATTATGTCTTTCCGTTGATCTGCTCTGGTCCACAAGTGGTTCCATGAGCACCCTGAATTTGCAGTCTTAGGCTATGTCTACACTAAGCCGGATAACCCCTTAAACAAATAATTATTTAGTCTAAGCCCCATTTCAGCCACACTGAACCGTCGTTTAAGGTTGCCCTCCTTGAATAATGTTTACACGGGTAAGTGCGCCGTGTATTTCTTTAATCTCCGGCTCTTAGGTTTGTATGGACTCATTGATCGTTTACAAACTGAGTTCGGAGAGGAAGTGACGCCAGAAAGACTGCGACCCACACAGGAAGTGATGTCAGAAAGGACGCGCCACAGCCAGATTCATAACAACCCGTTCGGTAACTCGGCGGCAACCACTAGAAAGATGGAGGCGAATCATCCAGACATGCCCGTGTTTGTCCTTCTTCTACATGTACAGACGCTTGTGGAAATCACACATGAAGACTGTAAGAGAAGGAAACGGGCGATTGCAGCTATTTCGTATACTACACTTCTCAGACGGCAACATAGCAATGTTGAGCGACGATTTTGGATAGGGCCTGGAAGAACGGCTTAGTGTAGAACATGGGTGTCAAACTCTGGCCCGCCGTGTAATTTCACTTGGCCCTTGAGGCGATATCAAATTAACACTGGAGCTGGCCCGTCGATTATATACAGCGGCGGTGCCGCGGTAACACCTCATTCTACCGCTAATTCTCATACTTGCCAACCCTCCTGGGAGACTCCCAATTTCACTGCACTCCCAATTATAGTCACGTCTGCTTTTCATCCAGTCCAACGAGTGCTGGCCCAGTCACATCATATGTGCGGCTTCTGCACACACACAAGTGAATGCATGCATACTTAATCAACAGCGATACAGGTTACACTGAGGGTGTCCGTATAAACAACATTATTAGAAATATACGCCACACTGTGAACCCACACCAAACAAGAATAACAAACACATTTCGGAAGAACATCCGCACCGTAACACAACATAAACACAACAGAACAAATACCCAGAACCCTTTGCAGCACTAACTCTTCCGGTACGCTACAAGGTGTGTGGGGGGGGGGGGGGGGGGGGGGGGGGGGGAAGGGAGTCGGTGGTAGCGGGGGGTGTATATTGTAGCGTCCCGGAAGAGTTAGTGCTGCAAAGGGTTCTGGGTATTTGTTCTGTTGTGTTACGGTGCGGATGTTCTCCCAAAATGTGTTTGTCATTCTTGTTTGGTGTGGGTTCACACAGTGTGGCGTGTATTTCTAACAGTGTAAAAGTTGTTTATACGGGCACCCTCAGTGTAACCTGTATCGCTGTTGATTAATTATGCCTTGCATTCACATATTTGTGCATACAGACGCCGCACATATTTTGTGATCGGACCGGCACGTTCTTAGAATGGATGAAAAGCAGACGTGACAACAGCTCGTAGTCAACGTTAAAGGCAGTGCCTTTAAGGCACGCCCCCAAGACTGTGGTCCCGGCGGACTACGAGATATAATGACTGATGAACACCTTCGTTCGATAATGAAGGTTGCCTCAGCTCAAAGCCTGAGCCCCAACATTAATGAACTAGCATCCAAGAAAAGATGGCAGGTATCTGGTTTAGGCATATCAGATTAGATCAGTGTGTTGCAAACTGAGCAGTTTAAAGTCCTGAATGGTTGGTTTATTCATTATGATTTTATTTTCAAATGTATTAGCCTGTGGAAAAAGTTAATGTTGATATTTACCTCAGAAGGCTGCAAATAGAAAAGAGGCATTCCATTTTTATTTAAATTGTATTTGATATGCCATTGATATTTTTTAATTATTATTATTATTATTTGAAACTCGATTTTGCATGTCACTATAAAGTTATATAAGCGTTGCTTGTTCAATATTCAATGCAAAACTTGTTTGGGTCCCTATTAAAAGGTTAATTTGTTCAACCTTGGTCCGCGGCTTTGTTCAGTTTTAAATTTTGGCCCACTCTGTATTTGAGTTTGACACCCATGGTGTAGAAGGAGCCTTATACCTTCCACCATGCTCCCCCTTCCTAAACCTAATAGGTACCTTTTTTTCTGCATGGCGATGGAAGGCATACAGCCTTCATTCAGGCCACGGAGCAGGCCTGTGATCTCATTGAAGCAGCTTCTGTGCAGGGATGGATTCGTCACACAAGGCGATTCTTCCAACGGGGCCTTGCCATTGAAGACATAGCCTGTGATGTGGATACAATTTTATGGCCTGTTCCAGCCAGACAGTGAGATAATGTTTAGTTACACTGTTGTTGTTGTTGTTGTTCCTTCAGTTTCTCTTCAGAGTTGCTGTAAGTGTAGGTACTTTGTCTACATTTACAGTGGTGAGAAAAACTACTATTTTATTCTGACTTTCATTGTTGATTTATCTGTTACTGTAACTGAGTATAGTAAGAAAATAATATTATTCAGCCTACATCAGTTTGCAATCAGTGTTGTTTTTGTTTGTTGTATATATGTACTTTCTCTGCCTCTGTATGTAGAATGTTGTGGGTTGACCAGCTATTTCCTGAAATAGAGTTTTTTACAAATGTATTTTGTAGCGATCACTGTGGCGTCTGACTGACTGCAACACTGCCTGATCATTTGAAGACTGGGTTTGTGAGATGAAAAGAAAACATAATTCTTATAAATGTGTGTATATGTTTTGATTGAAGAGTGTCATTTTGCAAACAATCTAGGACACAGGTATCAAACCCAGATTTGGCTCGCTACATCATTTAATGCGGCCCGCAAAAGCCCTGAAATATGAGTCAATAAATCATTTTGAGTATATTATAGACTTTATTATCTAATAATGCAACAAATATAATACTATCATTAATTTCAAACTTTTTAAAATGAGAACAAAATAAATATATGCTTGAGTTATATCAAAGCAAGTTATTCATCAAATTGTACACTGTAGAAATGACAATATATTTTACAGTAAAATAATTTGGCAGCTCAGTTGCCAGGATTTTACAGTTAAAAAAAACTATATTACCATTTTCCCATTTACAGTAATATGCTGTAAAAACCATTGTACATTTTTCGGTGAAGTTGTGGCGACTTACTAATTTTTTTAATTTTTTTTTACAGTGTATGTAATACAAATATAATAATCAAATGCACAGCAATTAATTTTATAATATGAGGTCTTGTGATGAGGTGGCGACTTGTCCAGGGTGTACCCTGCCTTCCGCCCGATTGTAGCTGAGATAATTCAAGCACCCCCCGCGATCTCGAAAGGGATAAGCGGTAGGAAATGGATGGATGGATGAGGTGAATTCTTATACATTTATATTCATAAATTATATACGGTTACAAGCGGCCCTCTTAGGGCAGCCATAACTGCGATGTGGCCCTCAGTGTAACCGTGTTCAACACCCCTGATCTATGAGTTATGCAAATTGAGTGTGTTGTTTGGATAACTCTGTGAATATTTGGAAAAAATGAGTCCTGTTTTCAAAACTGCTAGTAAACAGTTGAGAAAAAACGGAAACATACATGTTAAATAAAACCTCTCCCTTGTTTTTAATGAATACTTAGGCATACTACGCTACTGTATTTCAATGTTGGTCGTTACAGCGGTACTTGGAGAATTAAGTGTTTTCTGAGGTGCTACTTGGTTAAAAAAGTTTGAGAACCCATGCTTTAGAGTAGTCAGTGTACACCTTGTGTAGCTGTATGGATTTACCGGGCACAGAGCATTAATCAACACACACCCATGATTGTGTGAATAACTGGTAACAAGATAATTGTGGTGGTAGCAGTCACAAGTGCCGCCACCACCAAAGCATGAATTCCAATGAGTACTAGATTGTGACGCAACGATAAAGGCTTGATCCGAACATTATAAATTTACATTTGTACAAGCGTGTATTAACAGGTCATGTTTCATCCGTATTGACTTGAAGAGTGATCGACATTGTACAATTGTGTCCATGTTGTGCCATTGAGGGAATACAAATAAACAAGCTCAAGTCCAGGAAGCAAAGCATAAAGAAATGAAGAGAACAAAACCAAAAAACACCTCCATGAATTATTCAACTCTCACTTTGTCTGCTCCCCATTTATCTCTCTATCCTCTCTGCTCCTGCACTCTGACAGCCGCATTCTTCTCTTGTGTGTGTGTGTGTGTGTGTGTGTGTGCGTTTGTGTGTGTGTGTGTGCGTGCGTGTGTGCGTGTGTGTTACTTGCAGTAAGCTGGTAATTAAACAAGCAAAATGACATTCTTTCACTGCAGCCGAGCACTGTGGGAAACGTAGGTGGCTTGAGTGTTTCCTTTCTTGCATGGATAAGAGACGGAGAGCAAGAGTATTTCTTTTGCCATCATTAGGATCTGGTCCATTTCTTGAAAAAAAACAAGTCTTCTTGTTTTAATGTACAGTCACCAAGGAATAGTGGCGCAATTTTTATTTCCCTAAAATCCACTAGTTTTACACGAAACTGCTGCCCCAATGAAAATAAACACAAGAGAGAATCACGCGAGTGTTAATTGATATAGTGTTTTAAAGTAGGGCTGTCAAATTTAACGCATTAACTAATGCGATTCATCCATCCATCCATTTTCTACCGCTTGTCCCTTTTGGGGTCGCGGGGGGTGCTGGAGCCTATCTCAGCTGCATTCGGGCGGAAGGCGGGGTACACCCTGGACAAGTCGCCACCACATCACAGAGCCAACACAGATAGACAGACAACATTCACACTCACATTCACACACTAGGGCCAATTTAGTGTTGCCAATTAACCTATCCCCAGGTGCATGTTTTTTGGTTCAATCAAGCTTTATTGCAGACTCCAACGTCCGAGTAGACATGTCTGTACAATCACATACAGTATATAAAACAAAAACAAAAAAAAGAAAAATACAGTATGTAGCGGCCCACTTGGATTAATGACACAAGATGCAGAGAGCTTCGACTGGTGCAACTTTAATTCTCTCCTCCTTTTCTCCTCACAATTTTGACACCGTGAAAACTATGAAGATGGACAGAAAATACAAATGCCATATTTCCACAAACAATACATAAATCATGTTTACATTTTCAAACTTATAAACAAATCTTTTTAGTAAACTTAAAGAATGAATTTTCACATGAATTAAGCTTAATTACAAGTTACAGCTCTTATTTAAATAAAAATAATGACATTTTCCCGTTTGTTTTAAATGAAATGAACCACTTGTTTTACAATAAATAAAACCATTAGTCTCCTCCTACCTCCTTCCGCTTCCAAGGGCGCTAAGTTTGCTCCGCTAGTTAGCTTAGCTTCCACACACAGCTCGGAGTGACTCTCCTTAAATGTGACATATAAACAACACAAACACGAGGCACAATAAAATAACCTCTCACAAATGTTCACACAGAATATGAGAAATATATCTTTGTCAGCATGTTTTACCAGTCCTGGAGTAACGTGAGTATGCTGTTGAAGTCAGACAGAACGGCAGCAGGAAGTCAAGTATCAGCAATAAAGGAAGTAACAGAATAAGAGTGGGCTCTTCAAAATAAAGGCACAAAAACGTAACATGCCAGAACTGCAATTATCTCCTGAACAAAATTTGCTGCCATTTACACAGTAAGTGAAGTGAAGTGAATTATATTTATATAGCGCTTTTCTCTAGTGACTCAAAGCGCTTTACATAGTGAAACCCAATATCTAAGTTACATTTAAACCAGTGTGGGTGGCACTGGGAGCAGGTGGGTAAAGTGTCTTGCCCAAGGACACAACGGCAGTAACTAGGATGGCGAATGCGGGGATCGAACCTGCAACCCTCAAGTTGCTGGCACGGCCGCTCTACCAACCGAGCTATACCGCCCCAGTACAAAAGGCATTTTCACATAATATCAAAACAGTGCTTGTGCATATTCAGTAAAAAGGCATCTAATAAATAAATAAAAGCAGCAATAAAAAAATAAATAAATATATACTTTAAAAATGCGTCTACACATTCTATAAAAAGCACAGATAGACTAGACCAGGGGTGTCAAACTCAAATACAGACCGGGCCAAAATCTAAAACTGAACAAAGCCGCGGGCCAAGGTTGAACAAATTAACCTTTTAATAGGGACCCAAACAAGTTATGCATTAAATATTGAACAAGCAAGGCTTATATAACTTTATATTGACATGCAAAATCGAGTTTCAAATAATAATAATAATCATTAAAAAATATCAATGGCATATCAAATACAATTTAAATAAAAATTGAATGCCTCTTTTCTATTTGCAGCCTTCTGAGGTAAATATCAACATTAACTTTTTCCACAGGCTAATAAATTTGAAAATAAAATAACAATGAATAAAACAACCATTCAGGACTTTACACTGCTCAGTTTGCAACACGCTGATCTAATCTGATGTGCCCAAGCCAGATACCTGCCATCTTTTCTTGGATGCTAGTTCATTAATGTCGGGGCTCAGGCTTTGAGCTGAGGTAACCTTCATTATCCAACGAAGGTGTTCATCAGTCATTATATCTCGTTCACCCGGACTACAGTCTTGGAGGCGTGCCTTAAATGCACTGCCTTTAAGGTCCTCTACGAGCTATCGTCACGTCCGCTTTTCGTCCATTCTAACATCGTTCAGACCCAGTCACAAGATATGTGCGGCTTCTGTACGCACACACGAGTGAATGCAACACATACTTCATCAACAGCGATACAGGTTATACTGAGGGTCCCAGTATAAAAAACTTTAACACTGTTGCAAATATGCGCCACACTGTGAATCCACACCAAACAAGAATGACAAACACATTTTGGGAGAACATCCGCACCGTAACACAACATAAACACAACAGAACAAATACCCAGAATCCTTTGCAGCACTAACTCTTCTGGGACGCTACAAAATACCCCCCCCAGATTGGTTATCTGTATATATGATCATTCTCGGACCCCTGCAGTCTACATATGATTTTAAACATCAGTTTTCTCAGGGTGGCGTGGAAGGTGTTTATCCCTAAATCATGTGTATACACAGATTAATCACCCAATTTATGCTCCTATACTTAAACTATGGATGTTTACCTGACAGGGTGTGTGGGTTGTTGTACCGTCAGTGATCAAGTTTCACATCAAAATAAACCTCGGCAGGACTTCTGTAAGATCAAACTGTTATCCAGTTCCCAGCATTAATTTTTGACATTCTAACAATAAAATCATATTGGTGTCAAAATATTGGGGTCTTTTTTAAAATTTTAATTATACTAGCAAGTAATTTACTTTACTGAGATTAATCGAGATTAATCAAAATCACAAATGTGAAAAATCTGTTTAAAAAATTGTGTTACGGCGCACGCGCAGTCTACTTCTCCCTCCTCTGCGGGAGCACTTGGAGGAGCCGTTGACAGCGCGCTTGGACACGCCCCTGCTCGCGCTGAGCGCAGCACGCCCACGCAGCACGCCCACGCAGCACGCCCACGCAGCACGCCCACGCAGCACGCCCACGCAGCACGCCCACGCAGCGACAAGCCTGCACACCTGGGACTGATGAGGGCGAGATGTATAAAAGACCAGTGGACCCAAGGATCGGCGCGGGAACTTAGTTACCTCTTTGTGTACCTGCCTTCCCGAGTCTTCCCTCCTCGAGATCTCCCGTTGTTTCCCCTGTGTTTTGGACTGCCTTCTTCGTTTCCCGACTCCTCACTCGCCCCTGGACTCTGACGTCTCTCTCTGCCCCACGGACCCCTCGCTGATCTTGGACCCCTTTTGCCTTGCCCTCTTTGGACATGATTCAGCCTTGTTGGGGACAAAAGACTGAGGAAGAAACTGAAAAACCAATAGAGAAGGCAGGGAGAAGACAACAAACATAACAGTACTCCCCCCCCTTAAAGGACGCCACCTGGCGGCTTACCTGGCTTCTCGGGAAAAAGTTCATAAAAAACAGTAAGGAGAGAAGGGTCAAGGATAAGCGATCGCGGGACCCAAGATCGGTCCTCGGGGCTGTAATCCTCCCAGTCGACCAGATACTGGAAACCTCTGCCCCTTCAAGGGACGGCGTGGCGCAGTGGAAGAATGGCCGTGCGCGACCCGAGGGTCCCTGGTTCAATCCACACCTAGTACCATCCTCGTCATGTCCGTTGTGTCCTGAGCAAGACACTTCACCCTTGCTCCTTGCTCCTGATGGGTGCTGGTTAGCGCCTTGCATGGCAGCTCCCTCCATCAGTGTGTGAATGTGTGTGTGAATGGGTAAATGTGGAAGTAGTGTCAAAGCGCTTTGAGTACCTTGAAGGTAGAAAAGCGCTATACAAGTACAACCCATTCTTCTCACGTCAAAAATGGCCTTGACCGTGAACGCCTGGTGTCCATCGATCAGCCTGGGAGGAGGAGGAGGCACATCTGGAGGACTCAAGGGACTGAAGGACACAGGCTTGAGTAGGGAGACGTGGAAGGACGGATGGATCTTGAGAGAGTCCGGAAGATGTAGGCGAACCGCTGAAGGGTTGATAACTCGCTCGATGGTGTAAGGTCCAATAAAACGTGGCTGCAGTTTCTTGGAGGAAACTTGGAGAGGTAAGTCACGAGATGACAGCCATACCTTCTGACCAGGCTTGTAATCCGGAGCTGTGCTGCAGTGGCGGTTGGCGAGACGCTGGTTGCGCTCCGAGGTGTGTGACAGTGCGGACTGTGTATTCTGCCAGGCTAGACGTGCACGGCGTAGGTGGACAGCAACCGATGGAACGGCGACCTCAGATTCCAGGGAAGGAAAGGCAGGAGGTTGGTACCCGTAGGCAGAGTGGAAAGGAGACATACCTGTAGCCGAGCTGATAAGAGTATTGTGGGCGTACTCAATCCAAGATAGACTGAGCGCCCAGGAGGCCGGCTGCTGGTGGCAAACGCAGCAGATGGCAGCCTCCAGATCCTGATTGGTGCGCTCCGTCTGACCGTTAGTCTGTGGGTGGTATCCAGAAGAGAGGCTCGGTGATGCTCCCAACGAATTGCAGAAAGCCTTCCAAACTGCCGAAGAAAATTGTGGTCCCCTGTCCGAGACTACATCCACCGGGATACCATGCAGCCGGAAAACGTGGCGTGTAAGTAATTCTGCAGTCTCGAGTGCCGAGGGCAACTTGGGAAGGGGGATGAAATGTGCCATCTTGGAAAAGCGGTCCACCAATGTCAATATTACGGTGTTGCCATTTGATGGTGGAAGTCCTGTGACGAAGTCCAACGCCACGTGGGACCACGGGCGGGAGGGTATGGGAAGTGGCCGTAGAAGGCCCGCTGGTGCCCGATGAGAAGCCTTATTGCGGGCACAGGTGGAACAGGCAGATACGTACTCCGTCACGTCAGTCCTGAGAGTAGGCCACCAGAAGCGCTGGGCTAGGAGGTAAGTCGTACGAGTAATGCCTGGGTGGCAGGCGATCTTGGAGTTGTGGGCCCAGTTCAAGACCTCCGGACGGAGTTCTGGAATGACAAATAAACGACCCTGAGGACAGTTCTGAGGAGAAGGAACCTTCTTGAGTGCCTCTGTCACGCGACTCTCGATGTCCCACTGTATAGCTCCCAGCACTTGTGATGGAGGGATGATGGTCTCGGTCTTGGCCTCCTCCTCGGGGCAGGCGTACATTCTGGATAAGGCGTCAGGCTTACCGTTCTGAGAGCCGGGTCGGAAGGTTATGGTAAAATTGAACCTGGTGAAGAATAATGTCCACCTGGCTTGCCTTGGGTTTAGCCGTTGAGCAGTGCGGATGTATGCCAGATTCTTGTGGTCCGTGAACACAACAAACGGAGTCTCCGAGCCCTCCAGCCAGTGCCTCCATTCCTGCAGCGCTAAGACAACAGCGAGTAGTTCTCTGTTACCTATGTCGTAGTTGCGTTCAGCAGGAGTCAGGCGACGTGAGAAGAAGGCACAGGGGTGCAGCCTCTGGTCTGAGGTAGAGCGCTGGGAAAGAACAGCTCCCACGCCGGAGTCGGAAGCATCAACCTCGACAAAAAATTGAGTGGACACGTTAGGGTGGACAAGAACAGGTGCTGAAGTAAATAACAACTTAAGTTTCTCAAAGGACTTCTGTGTCTCAGAGGTTCACAAAAAGGGGAGCTTGGTAGATGTAAGCTTTGTAAGAGGTTCAGCTACCTGACTAAAATTGCGGATAAAACGGCGGTAAAAATTAGCAAAACCTAAAAATCTTTGGAGGTGCTTTCTAGTGGTGGGTGTGGGCCAATCGACCACCGACTTGATCTTAGCGGGATCTGCTCGGAGTTGACCCTTCTCTACAATAAACCCCAAGAATGGAACGGATTCAGTGTGAAACACGCATTTCTCAGCCTTGACAAAAAGTATATTCTCTAGAAGACGTTGAAGAACTAAGCGAACATGCTGGACGTGAAGTTCGGAGTTAGGAGAAAAAATGAGGATATCGTCTAAGGAAACGACCACAAATCGATCGAGCATGTCGCGAAGAACATCATTAATGAGGTTTTGAAAGACAGCCGGCGCATTGGTGAGGCCAAAAGGCATGACCAGATATTCAAAATGACCTAGTGGTGTGTTAAAGGCGGTCTTCCATTCGTCCCCTTGCTTTATTCTGACCAGGTGATAAGCATTGCGGAGGTCCAATTTGGTAAAATATCTGGCCGTGTGTAAGAGGTTAAAAGCAGAGTTGAGAAGCGGAAGGGGGTACTTATTTTTAATCGTAATAAGATTTAGGGCCCGATAATCAATACAAGGGCGGAGTGTCTGATCTTTCTTTTCCACAAAAAAAAAAACGGCGGCTAGAGTAGAGTTGGAGGGGCGGATGAGACCCGAAGCGAGTGACGTGGTGATATAGTCCTCTAGTGACTCTCGTTCTTGTTTTGAAATATTATAAAGACGTGACGAAGGAAGTGTAGCACCCGGGAGTAGATTAATAGAGCAGTCATAGGGACGGTGTGGTGGTAGTGACAATGCACGGTCCTTACTGAAGACCTCCTTAAGATCATGGTAATTTGTGGGAACAACCGACAAATCTATTATCTCTGGGGTAACGACACGTGCGGGCCCGATGCGAGGGCATGCGGACTGGAGACAATGTGTGTGACAAAAATTTCCCCAATTAATGATCTTTGTCTTGACCCAGTCAATATGGGGATTATGCAGAGCTTGCCAGGTAAGACCGAGCACAACAGGAGCCGAGCGAGAGGGAATGACGAGAAAACAAATAGACTCAAAATGGTTACCAGATAATTTCAGCGTTAATGGCTCAGTCTGATGAGTAACGCTCGCCAGGTGGCCCCCGTCGAGGGATCGGACCACCCTAGGTCTGTGTAATTTGGAAACGGGAATGGCCAAACGCTTAACAAGTGCTTCATAAATAAAATTGTCATCAGAACCAGAGTCAATAAGAGCACAAATGTCCAAATGCTTATCCTTATCCCAGGTGAGTATGCTAGTGAGATGAAGTCGTGACAGAGTCTGACCTGTAGAGGGCGGTAGGGGAGCAGGAGCGGTCGCTGGCGCCTGTGTTGCTGGGGTGTGGTGAGTGGGTGGAGCTTGGGTGCGAGGAGGTGATGATGCTTGAGAACGATGGCGAGCTGGACGATGAGGGCAGTGGCTCAAGCGATGATCGGCCTCTCCACAATACAGACAAAGATGGAGACGAAAGCGACGATCCCTCTCCGCTTGAGTGAGGCGAGATCCTCCTAATTGCATTGGTTCATCCTCTCGTGATATCGGTACCGCATCGACAATGGGTATCGGTGCGGCTGTCATTTGATGCCCTCCATGGCCACTCCCATTATACGCCGATGAGCGCCATCCTTGTCGTCGGAATCTCTCCCTCTCCCAGTCAACGAGGCAAGTCTCCACCTCCACTGCCGTAGCGACCAGCTTGTCGAGGCTATCGGGAGTCTTGAGCGGAATCATAAGTCTCCGGACCTTATCTGCAAGGCCGAGGGAAAAAACGTCCACCAATGCGGAAGTGGGCCATTCACTTTCCGCCGCCAGTCTTCGAAATTCAATGGCGAAGTCAGTGACGCTGCGCTGCCCTTGTTGCAGACGTAACAACGATCGCGCCGCCTCACGCCCTGGCCTCTCGCGTTAAAAAATGCTCTTTAAAGCCTTGGAGTAGGCGGCGTATGAGGCGCACACGGGTGACTGACGCACCCACTCTGCGGTGGCCCAAGCAGACGCCCGGCCACTCATGTGGGTCAAGACGAATGCCAGGCGCGCTCTTTCTGAAGGAAAGGACGCGGGTAAAAGTTCGAAGTAGATCTCACATTGGGTGAGAAAAGTTTGTACATCACCTGACTCGCCGGAGAAACGCTCAGGCTTGGAGAGTGGTGGGCAGGCGGCAGGAGGAGTGTCGCTAGGCAAAGGAGTATCTTCAGGACGTGGCGGTAGCTGCGGGACTGCTGGGATGGCCGTGGGAGGAGACATGGCCTGCAGAGCGGTGAGTACGCTACTTAGCTGTCGCTCCAATGTGTCGAGGCGGGCATCTTGGCGTTCCGTCATGGCGTTGACGCACGCACCAAGTAAACCAAATTGTTCCTCTTGTTGCCCCAGGCGAATAGCCTGTTGTTGCAGTTCCCGCTTTACTGGGTCCGTCTCTGCGAGGTCCATTTGAGAGGCCGGTTATTATGTTAGGATAGAGTTCAAGGGTGGAGGCAAGGTACACGATAACAAATAAAAATATTTAATAAGTCCAAAAATGGTAACTAGTGATGGGTCCGGCAACACCGATGCATCGGCGCATGCGTCGAGTTCATAGAGCGAAACCCTGTGTCGGTGCACGTATCGCTTTTAGAAAGTCACGTGACCGAACACGAGCTGTTTTGGTCACGTGACCGATCATGAGCTGTTCTGGTCACGTGACCGATCATGAGCTGTTCCGGTCACGTGACCGATACGCGAACTGTGTCGCACTGACACCTGCGCGCCAAACTGTGTTTATAAGGAAGCGCATCTGTCAACGAGATGCTGCTGCCAACAGAATCCCCGCACTTCTGTCGTTGGTCAGTTCTAATTTATCGTCGTCGGAGATCATGGGGCAGCCTACTCATGGAAAAAGAAAGAGTTCCGCCGTGTGGGAATATTTTGATCATATATCGGAAACAAAGGTATTTGTGTTCATTTCCTTGTCGTTTCATCCTCTTCTCTCAAAGTTTCCACTTGATCTTTTAGAATTTGAAATCTCTTCAAAATGATTCTTAGTTTACTATTCATATTTTCTGCAGGTTAAATGTCGCATTTGTACGACAGAATTGTCGTACGTCAACAAATCCACCTCCTCAATGCTGAGGCATTATAGGGCCAGGCATGAACATGAAGTTCCAGAGACACCCAGGATAAACTCAGGTATACAGCCATTCTACAATTACTCAGTTTCTTTTTTGAGAATTAATTCCCTTCTTCTTTACCTCAATTTTAACCATCAAGCTACCAGGAAGCAGATGCTGGATGAGGCTCTGCTGAACTTCATTGTGAAGGACTGCTAGCCCCTCAGCATTGTGGAGAGTGAAGGGTTCAGGGAACTGGTGCAGGTCCTTGAGCCATCATATGTTTTGCCTACCAGAAAGGTTTGTGTGGAAATTATCTAAAGTTGTAGTTGATACATCCAATTTATTTCATATTTAAATTGAATACGTTGAGTTGCTTTTGGTTTGACTTGATGTTAATTTCAGACCATCAAAAAAATACTGGTGAAAAAATATGAGGAGGAACGGGAACGAGTGAAATTGGAAGTACAGCAAGCTGTGGCAGTGAGTATAACAGCTGACATGTGGACATCTGTAAACATGGAGGCTTACTTGGCTCTTACCTGTCACTACATAAATGATAATTTGCAGTTGTGTACATCTGTGTTGGGTGTGCAATACTTTCCACAAAGTCACACTGCTGACAATTTGGCCCAGGTCAAAAGGGGCATGATGGCGGACTGGGCCATAACTAATAAAGTAAAGTGTTTTGTGACCGACGCAGCACCAAACATGATTGCATCCACTAGACAGCTCCAAATTCGACACTCAATTTGCATTGCACATAGTCTTAGTTTATTAGTTAGAAAATCATGTGACCAGATCCCCACACTTGCATCCATCAGACACAAAGCTAGGCACATTGTCACATACTTCAGATCGAGCACTACAGCTAAGGAGAAGCTTGCTCAAGTGCAGCAACAGATGGGACGGCCAACCCTGAAACTCATCAATGAGGTGGCAACACGCTGGAACAGCACATATGAAATGCTGTCAAGGCTACATGATGAGAAGGAGTCAGTGTGGGTATCTCTGGCCTCTCTAAAAACAGATTTGACTCCACTTACAGCTGATGAGTTTGACATCATAGGAGAAACACTTATTGTGCTTGCTCCTTTCCATCAAGCCACAGTGGAGTTGTCTGAGGAGAGGCGAGTGTCAGGGTCAAAGGTCATCCCGATGATGAAAATGCTCTACGTTGCACTAGAGCATAGTGCTTCAACCTTGCAAACACAGGCAGCCAAACACCTCCATGAAAATTTGAAGCGTCGAGTCACAGACACTGCTTCCAATATGGAGTCATTAAGTGTGTTGACCCTAGCAACACTTCTTGACCCCAGATTTAAATCACTCGGATTCCGCATTTCTTTTAAATTGAATGACGCCATCATTCGGCTACGTTCCGAATGTGCGTCTGTCATCGGACGCACAAATGAGCCCCTGCCAGGACCATCTGCAGAACAGCTGTCTGCACCCACTTCAGACATTTATTCAGCATTATTTGTTTGTTGTTTGAAATCATGTAATAAAATGCATAATTTTTGTTTTTAAGATAACCTTTGGAAACATCTGGATATGGAAGTGGGAAGGCAGACAAAAAACTCTACTGCAGATGCCATACAAGAGGTCCAACGTTACCTGGCAGAGGGAAATGTAGCTAGGTCCCAGGACCCATTGAAATACTGGGACCAACAGAAGACCACCTTCCCAAACCTCTTCCAACTATCACTTCATTTCCTCTGCACTCCCGCCTCCTCTGTGCCCTGTGAGCGGGTATTTTCTACAGCCGGAGAAATAATAACCAAGAAGAGAAATAGGCTAAAATTTAATACATTGGAAAAACTGTTTTTTTTTAATAAAAATATGTAAAAAAACAAAAACAACAAAATCCCAGTCCACAAGCATCATCATTCACAACACGTTCTCTTAGATTTCCATGTTATGATACATGTTCACATTATTTATTGACTGTATCTAAAAAAGATACAAATATATTTTTATTTAAATGAAGATATGAAATAATCCTAAATTAAATACAATGACTTGATTTATATTATTGTATATGCTAGGTCATGTGGTGCTGAATTTCCCCCAGGGATCAATAAAGTACTTTCTATTCTATCCTATTCTATAAAATCAGTGTCAGTTGAGTCGGTCCATAGGTTGCCTGTAGGGATTTTTAATGTCCAGCAGATGTCAGTATTTAGTGACACAGTATCGACACAGTATCAATACAGTTTTGCAATGTGTCGAAACGCTTCATGAGGCCTCATCAACCCATCACTAATGGTAACTAAGGGTGATGGGGCAAAAGTGCACACCATGGGAAATATAACAAAAGTAGTCTCTTTCAGAGGTTGGCGGAGCATAGGTCAGGACGCACACAGCGTGGCAAAAACTAGTCCTCTTAAAACAAGGTGGCTAGGAAAACAAAAAACACAACAAGGTCAATATACAGAAATATGCGAAGGCAACATACCAGGGAAGCAGAATCAAGGTAGCACATGTCAGAGCGGAGTTCAGGAACAATAACCGGCAGGGACCAGCTGGTGGAGACAAGCTTAAATGCTACCAGGAAGGGATTAGCAGCAGGTGTGCCTCGTTGGGGACAAAAGACTGAGGAAGAAACTGAAAAACCAATAGAGAAGGCAGGGAGAAGACAACAAACATAACATTCTGGACCAAAAATCACTTCATATTCTCTACTGCTTGCTAATGTTACCATATCTGAGTTATTGTGTAGAAATATGGGGAAACAACTACAAATGTGCGCTTCATTCACTAATGTGTTACAAAAAAAATCAATTAGAATAATACATAATGTTGGCAGAGGTGGGTAGAGTAGCCAGAAATTGTACTCAAGTAAGAGTACTGTTACTTTAGAGATTTATTACTCAAGTAAAAGTAAGGAGTAGTCACCCAAATATTTACTTGAGTAAAAGTAAAAAGTATGTTGTGAAAAAACTACTCACGTACTGAGTAACTGATGAGTAACCTGTTCGTTTAATGATGACGGCAACAAATAATGCACAAAAACATAAAAATAGCAATGAGAAAATCCAGAGCCACACTGTAAAAACTGTTGCCTAGATCTAACTCAATAAAAATAAGGCAACATTTTCCAAGCAATTTTTGTTAGTTTAGTCAACTACCGTATTTTCCGCACCATAAGGCGCCCTGGGTTATAAGCCGCGCCTTCAATGAGCGGCATATTTCAAAACTTTGTCCACCTATAAGCCGCCCCGTGTTGTAAGCCGCATCTAACTGCGCTAAAGGAATGTCAAAAAAACAGTCAAATAGGTCAGTCAAACTTTATAATATATTAAAACCAGCGTGATGTGGGCGCGCATGGAATCGTATAATCGTATATCAACATGGACGAAGCTGCGTGAAAAAAGCCACCCGGCCTCTTCGCGTAAACTTAAACTTACCTTAACCACTCGCTCATCTTTTCTTCATCCATCCCTTCGAGTTAGCTTTTATGATGACGCCAGCTGGAAAGGTCTCTTTTGGCAAGGTCTTCCTTTTGAATATCACCATGGGTGGAAGTTTCTGGCCATTAGCATGGCAAGCTAGAACCACAGTGAAGGATGACTTCTCATTCCCTGTGGTGCGAATATTCACCGTACGTGCTCCCGTTGTATCCACAGTGCGGTTCACAGGAATATCAGTTGCTGTGAAATAGTAATCCGTGTGCGGATGGAGAGATTGCGTCTTTTCATGAACCGGATCCCTGTCGTTTAGTAGGAGCCATTTTGTGGTCTTTACAGATGTAAACACACAAAGGAAATGAAGTACGGTAATATCCGCGCTCTTTTTCTTCTTCTACGCGGGCGGGTGGTTGCTTACAGTAGAAGAAGAAGCGCTTCATGTTCTATGGGGGCGGGTGCTTACCTTGGCGGTTGCTTGCGTAGAAGAAGAAGCGCTTCCTGTTCTACCGGGAAAAAAGATGGCGGCTGTTTACCGAAGTTACGAGACCGAAACTTTATGAAAATGAATCCTAATATTTATCCATATATAAAGCGCACCGGGTTATAAGGCGCACTGTCAGCTTTTGAGAAAATTTGTGGTTTTTAGGTGCGCCTTATAGTGCGGAAAATACGGTAATTGGTATTTTGAGTAAGTAGAACTTAATAATATGCATTTCGATTTATGCAAAAAGATTAAGTTGCGTTTACAGAAAAAGCCAAGAAATTGAGTAAAATCAATGTAAAAAAACATCAGCATGTTAAACACACAAGACTTAATTAAAATAAGTAACATTTAAATGAAAAAATAATTTTTGTACTCAATTTTATAAATTTTGACCAACTTACCCTTTCTTTGTTTTGAAAATGGAAACTGCTTAAAATAATTACTTAGAATAATAATTTAAAAAATCAAGACATATCAAATTCCAACCTTTATTAAATCATTACCATATAAAAACAGTGGCAATGAGCTGGACAGTATGAACAGTCAACATCCATATTATACAAGAATGCATGACCTCAACTTTTTAAAGTGCTGTATAGAACACCTTCACAGTATTTTTCTTTTTTTAACCGTATACATATTAAAACATTTTCACAAGCCATATCCAAACCTGTCAATAAGCTGGACAGTATTAACAGTCAAGAACATCAGTATTTAGTGCATAAAAGAATGCATGACCTCAGCATCTCAAGTTTTACTTAGAACATTCACAGTACAGTTTCTTGCTAAAACAATTTAACATTAAGATTATCTGTACTTCTGTAACAATTCATAAGCAGAACACCTTCACTGTAGTGTCTTTCAGTGTGTATATTTTGAAACATTTTAACTTAAACAACTCACAGATCCCTCCTTCTGACCAGCTTGAGCTTCACAGTGGGGCAATTTAGTGTGTATAAAACATAAAAAAAACTTAATTTACACACCAGAAACGATGACCTGGAGCTTTGTAAAAAACCTGAACAGGACAAACCGTTACAACATTCTGAAGAATTCCACTCAATGAACAATGTATAATGATTTTGAACAGACACAAGAAAATAGCTGTTCAAAAGTGCAAGCTGACAGTCATGGCTCACTGCCTAAGCTAGAAGCTTGTTTTTGAGAGTCATGAATTTGGGGGTTGGATTTGGGCGCAGTGTGTCAAGTCCCACAAAAAGTCTTTGAAACACCTCAAATGTTTTGGAAAGTTTGGATGGATACTCAAGATTAAGTGCATAGTCAACCCCAGAAGTAGGCAGCATGCTTTGGCCAGGTTTCCAAGATGAGTAAGGACTGGTACTCCCTCAATGATGATTCCTACTGCATTTGGCTCACGACAGATGTAGATGCTCATATTCTTTATTTCCAGGTCCTCATGAACAGTGGTCTCTGCAGTTCCCTTTGAGATACAAAAACAGTAATTAAAAAAACAAACATCCAAATTTATATTTACAGTAATCTAAGTTGTGTGATTTAATTCAGATAATGATTACTTTTGTGAAGACCATTTTGAAAACGTTTGAATTCTAATTTGAGATCTTGTACATTAAACTTGGTACAATAGATGCATTTCCAGCCACATGTTTCTTATTGGCATTTCTAATTTGCATATAAAAAACCTGAATAGAACCACCAGAAATTAAAACAAACAGTAAGGGCAGCCCGGTGGAAGAGGGGTTAGTGCATCTGCCTCACAATACGAAGGTCCTGAGTAGTCTTGGGTTCAATCCCGGGCTCGGGATCTTTCTGTGTGGAGTTTGCATGTTCTCCCCGTGACTGTGTGGGTTCCCTCCGGGTACTCCGGCTTCCTCCCACCTCCAAAGAAATGCTGCACCTGGGGATAGGTTGATTGGCAACACTAAATTGGCCCTAGTGTGTGAATGTTGTCTGTCTATCTGTGTTGGCCCTGTGATGAGGTGGCGACTTGTCCAGGGTGTTCAGTCAGTTCACATAAAAGTAAACCCAATTTAAGCTTGTACATCAGACTGATCCAAACCTGCTTTTAAACAATACTTACAGTAGTCAGAGATTAGCTCCTGTCCACTCTCTCCCCTGTACTCTATGAGGCATCTCACAGTCACATCTCTCTTCTTCACTGCAGAGGCACTTGGGTCCTAGAGTTAAGAGAAGAATAATAAATAAATGAATTTTGTTGGCAATTTTACTCCAAATCTGTGATACCGTTATTAGAGCATGATTACAGATTCAGTTTAAACTTTTAAACCGCTTTTGACTCATCTGTATCAGTTCCATCAACAAGTTCTTGATGCGCTGCAGTCACTCCTCCTTTTGCACTGAAGAGCTCCAGGAGTTTTGGCGTGTACCTGTTCAGTTGGGACATAAATGTTGATTCCAGTGGAACAGCAGTGCACCTTCGGAACGCTTCATTAATCTGTAAGACAGCAAATGTTGACCGTTACTGATATTAAGGGTATTAGTATACATTTTCAGGCAAAAAGTGAGTCTATTATGTCATGTCCAAGTCACAATGGAAACTTGGCCAGGAAAAATAGAATGATAATAGAATAGAATAGAATAGAAGATGTTCTACGAGTCGGTGGTGGCAGCCGCCTTCTTGTACGCCGTGGCCTGCTGGGGCAGCGGGCTGAGAGCGAGGGACGCAAACAGACTGGACAAGTTGGTAGAGAAGGCCAGTAACGTGGTGGGAGTGGAGCTAGGCTCTCTGGCGGTGGTGTCAGAGGAGAAGTCTAGCATCTTGTCAGATGAGAGCGAAGGGATGTATAAGAGCATGGGCAACCTACATGAATGCAAGGCAAGGAATGGCTGTGTCCAAAGGTCCCATGGTGCAGTCTGTAATGCTTTAAAATGTCACTCTTGGTTGGTACAACAGTGCTGCACAACTTACAGGGCCATCCCATCTGTCATTGGAGAGAGAGAACAAAAAAGACAAGTTATGGTTCATGTCTAACCTCTTGGATATATAAGCCTGATGAGAGCCCTTTATATCGTTTTTTTTTTTACACCCTAATATACTCATTTGCAATATTTCCTCTAGATTTTTTTGTAGCCACGGTGGTCTAAGTTGGTAACCTAGCAACAGTAGGGGGGGTCCGGGGGCATGCCCCCACGGAAGAAGAATTTGAAAAATTACCCTTTAAATGGTGACTACTGGTGAATGTGGAGATTGAGACTAACACAATGAGTGTTATTCTTACAAGAGTAGCGTTTTGCCTAGGAGTGTGCATGGACAGCAGGTCTGAGGGGGCTTCAGATAGCTCTGTCAAGTGTATCTAGCTAGCTGCTAGCAACTTTGAATGCAAGTTAGTTAAGCAGCTTTAATGTGGCTGCTTATAAACTGAAGAATAAAATATTAAACTACCACGCAAAGAAAACGCTAATTATAAACTTCACAGCTATAAACAATGTTTGGTTGAAGTTAATGAGCTGTTGGAGGTAAGAGCACATTCGAAATGGCGGTCGGCGGGAAAAGTAGTAAACTAAATATAACATTGAACCATGCTTTTGAAAATGTATACATTTAAATCCTGGCAAATACTGACTTTTAACAATATAAATTGTTACTTACATGAGTTCGGTAAAGTGTTTTCCTTGAGCTCCGTGAAGAAACGTGTCTGGGCTTGTTCTTCCACAGCTGCATGCAGGTGGGCGGGTCCTGACGTTTTAGGTCTGATATAAACCTTTGAACTGAGTTTTGCTAAATCAATTTATGTTGGAAGTCCAATAAAATTAATTTTATCACATAAAAAAGTAAGTTACGAAAATATTCACACTTTTTACTTATAGATAACTCAAAAACTCTAAAAATAAAAATTAATTGATTTATTGGAATAAATATACTTTTAAAAATAAAGTAGAATGGACAATACCACTGAAAGAGTTTTTACAGTGCAGGAATATCTCTTAAGCAACTAAAACAATAATATATATTAAATCATAATACATTAATATAAAAAAAATTAAGGCAAATTGAGCCACAATAACTTAACAGCACCATAAACTCAGTAGGCAGAGATTACAAAAGAAAATAGCAAGTTAGCTTTTACGCAAACCATAAACTGATAGGTGTGGGCTGCACCTGAAAACACACTGATTGGTGTTTCTATGCATGTGTGTGTGTGTGTGTGTGTGTGTGTGTGTGTGTGTGTGTGTGTGTGTGTGTGTGTGTGTGTGTGTGTGCGACTGTGCGTGTGTGTGTGTGTGTGTGTGTGTGTGTGTGTGTGTGTGTGTGTGTGTGTGTGTGTGTGTGTGTGTGTGGGTGGGTGGGTGTGTGTCTATGAGGCTGCAGTGCGTTAATAAATGTCCCCACACGATGTACATTTGACAGTGATTTATAGCAGGGAAGCTAACGTCAGCCTATGGTGACAGACAAAATATCTACTAACGTTACTTACCGCCATGTGCTTCCTCAAATTTGACGTTGAGTTCATGTAAGCTTAAGCTTGTTAATCATGTGACCGCCTGGCTCTGTTTGATTGGTGAAACGGAGTCAAACGTCACCAGTGACTGCATTTGATTGGTGAAATGCAGGCATGCGATAGATCCTACTTTGAAGGTCTGTCTGACAAACCAAAACAAACGAAGCGTGCATTAACAGATCGATAAAAATCAGTAGCGAGTAGCGAGCTGAATGTAGATAAATGGAGCGGAGTAAACGTAGCGTTTCTTCTCTATAAATATACTCAAGTAAAAGTAAAAGTATGTTGCATTAAAACTACTCTTAGAAGTACAATTTATCCCAAAAGTTACTCAAGTAGATGTAACGGGGTAAATGTAGCGTGTTACTACCCACCTCTGAATGTTGGATATAGAGAACATACAAACCCTTTATTTATTAAATCACAATTATTGAAATTCAACGATTTGGTGCATTTACAAACAGCTAAAATTATGTAGAGAGCAAACAATAACCTGCTACTCAAGAATGTACAACAATTCTTCTCAACAAAAGAGGAGAAATATAACCTTAGAGGAAAATCTAATTTAAAACATCTGTATGCTCGTACAACACTTGAAACATTTAGCATATCAGTATGTGGAATAACATTATGGAATGGATTAACCAAAGAAATCAAACAAAGTACCAGTATGATTCAGTTTAAGAGAATGTTCAAACTACAAGTGTTCACAAAGTACACAGAACAAGAATTATGATGAATATCTTAAAAAAAAAAAAATGTTAAAGCTTTTTTATTGAGACAAAGATTATTTATGTATTTAATATTTGTTTACTTACTATGGTATATTATTTGTTTATTATTTATTTGTCCACTGTTATTGTAACGACGAGGTCGCATCGTGATGCGGGTGTTGTTTTCCCAAGGATGCAGACGGCTTCGGACTAATGTTGTGTCGTTCGCGAACGATTCGTTCGAACGAACGAATCTTTTGAGTGAACGTACTGAACCGAATCACTTCATGAACTGATTCGTTCCTTTCTCAGTTCAGTTGAGCTCCGCCGCGACCATGCCGGTATGAGTGGAACTGGCGCATTCTGTGACGTCGGCGAACGACGCAGCCAGCTACTCATCATGGGGGCGGGGGGAGGGACTGAGCGAACGATTCGTTCACCGCGGATTAACGACATGAATCACTCAGTGAACGACAACGCTCTCGCTCTCTGCTCTGCTTGCCCCAATGCCGCGAGTGATTCTCCTCCCGTCGCGGGGATATGTTTCATGCCATTGGCATCCGTTCTCCATTCATTCTCCAAGCTAACGGCTAATGTTGACTCAAGCCACATGAAAACAAACACACACATTATCTCAACACATAAAGTTATGAGAGTAGAGGAGACAGAAAGAAAGTCAGTGCAGGGCAAGGCTGAGCAGCAGCGACGCGAGGAGGAGGGGCGGGGGGTAAAGTGTAGGGCAGGCTGTTTGAGAAGATTTAAAATAAAAATAATAACTAATGTATGTACATATACATAGGCTATTATTTATCTTGATTTTTATATTATTTAAGCTATTTATTTTCTTTTTTATTGCATATTTAAGTTGATATTTCCATTTTTATATTTTTAAATGTAAGCTACAGAAATTGTTGTTTTAATGTTGGCTTTTCTGGCACTTGGTTTAATATTTGTTTAGTTTTATTTAAGGTAGCCTATTTATTTTCTTTTTGTTTGCACATTTAAGTTAATATTTTCTTTGTTATATTTTTAAACGTAGGCTACAGAACATTTAGTTTTTATGTTCGCATTTCTGGCTCTTAATTTATTTGTTTTATTTTGAAGGTATTTATTTTCTTTTTGTTTGCATATTTAAGTTTACATTTTCTTTGCTACAGAACATTTAGTTTTTATGTTGGCATTTGTTAAGGGTTTCTTAATTTAATATTTGTTTTTGCACTAAACAAACGAGGCCTATTTATTTAACTGTTGATTGCAAGCATTTTAGTTGGCTATAACTATTTTTTTTATTTCCCACTTTTATTTATTTCTTATTTTCATTTCAGTGCAATAACACATATTTAACAACAGGACTCGCGAACCTACTGACACAGAGAACTGACTGTGTCGCGGAGGAGGACGTCACATTGAGGCTCTCGTTCAGTCACTGTGCGTGTCGTTCATTGGGTGCTGAGGGCTTGTGTCGTTCGCGAACTGACACACACCGAGATCTGCCGCTGGGGAATCTGTTACTGACTGACTCGTGATTCGCCGACCTGCACACAGAAGTGCTGCTGCAGAAGTGATTCGGTGATTCGCCGACCTGCAAACAGAACTGCTGCTGCAGAAGTGATTCGGTGATTCGCCGACCTGCACACAGAACTGCTGCTGGAGAAGTGATTCGGTGATTCGCCGACCTGCACACAGAACTGCTGCTGCAGAAGTGATTCGGTGATTCGCCGACCTGCACACAGAACTGCTGCTGCAGAAGTGATTCGGTGATTCGCCGACCTGCACACAGAACTGCTGCTGGAGAAGTGATTCGGTGATTCGCCGACCTGCACACAGAACTGCTGCTGGAGAAGTGATTCGGTGATTCGCCGACCTGCACACAGAACTGCTGCTGGAGAAGTGATTCGGTGATTCGCCGACCTGCACACAGAACTGCTGCTGGAGAAGTGATTCGGTGATTCGCCGACCTGCACACAGAACTGCTGCTGGAGAAGTGATTCGGTGATTCGCCGACCTGCACACAGAACTGCTGCTGCAGAAGTGATTCAGGTTCACCTACTGAACTGTGCTGACTGTGGCGCTGTGTCAGTCACTCACTGCCTGGTGTACTGCATGCACAGAGCTGTGTAGGGACTCGCGTTCACCCTATTTGCTGCTTCTCCCATGAATGTCTGCACTGTACTGTACTACGCACGCCCCCCCCTCCTTTTGGGGGGGGGGGGGGGGGGGGGGGGGGGGGTGATTCGGTAAACGAATCAATTTAAGGAACTGATTCTAGTGATTCAGTACAGTGAAAAGAACTGCCGATCCCATCACTACTTCGGACACAGCTTGCAGGCAGGAATATGATTTATTTAAAATATAAATCATACGATGAATAAACAAAAGACATGCACGTAGCACAAAAGGCAAAAACAAAAGGACTAGCGTGGGAGCTAGCAAGCCAAAATAGCCTAGCGTGAAACTAGCAGCTAAAGAACAGGAAATAAACGTCGTCATCAGTTGTGTAAGAACAAACTAGGAAGCCAGACCGAGTGAGGCCAGGGCAAAGACTAAATAGCCCTCTGATTAGCGCCCGGGCAACAGGTGCGCGTCCCAGACACTAACCAGAGGCATGTGTAAGCAATCTGCCGTCATGGCAACTGAAACAAACGAAACTCAAGGTGCTGAAAACACATGTGACTCAAACATAAACAAACTATGATCCGGGCAGCGGATCATAACAGTTATGTTACAGAGAATGAAGAAAATGGAATTAAATTGCTATGGTGTGAAAAGGAGTAGGATTAAATAAGCTCAGCTTCTTCCTACTCCTTTTCGGACGTGCTGTCCTGAAACAACTGGAAATATGTGATGAAATACATTGTATCGTATGCATGTTCAAAATATGTTCAAATGTTATCCTATTTCCTTGTTCTCTGTAACAGAACAGTGAATAAATAATAAATACATAATATACCATAGTAAGTAAACAAATATTAAATACATAAATGATCTTTGTCTCAATAAAAAAATAAAAAAAACAATTTTTAAAAAAGGGTTCAAGATATTCATCATAATTCTTGTTCTGTGTACTTTGTGAACACTTGTAGTTTGAACAGTCTCTTAAACTGAATCATATTGGTGCTTTGTTTGATTTCTTTGGTTAATCCATTCCATAATTTAATTCCACATACTGATATGCTAAAGGATTTAAGTGTTGTACGAGCTTACAAATGTTTTAAATTAGATTAGATTTTCCTCTAAGGTTTGTTGAAGTGTTTAGCTTGTTAGCCCCCTTCCTTCCAAAGACAACTGAATGGCAGTAAAGAGAGACATGGAGGGTTATGGAACTGAATCTAGTCTGATAATGACAATAATCACTTTTATTGCAAATTCTGACCCGAAACCGGAGATGAACATCAACGTCAAGCGAGCAGGTCGGTTTAGAAGGGGAGGACCTGCGCGATGTAGTTTAATCAGCAGTTTAATCGGTGACATTTTTTTGGTCGTCTAATTTAGTCGTGTATATTTGCCATTCACAGGTGGTCTCCAAATACAAGCGTGATTATTTAAATTAACGTCGCTTCCCTGCAGGCAGGCGTGTCCTGCGTGACGTTTCAAACAGGTCTAACTGGGCCAGCCAGCGATTGCTTGCCCAGTCGAGAAACAGCTGATGTCAGCTGGATCAACAATATTGTAGGTGTGGCCTACTCCACGCACCCGAGGGCGCCGTTGCCAGAACGCGTGTCAACTCTCACTCTCACTTGGCGATAAGCAGACTCGACCATCAGGACGACGCTAAAGCTAGCTATTTGAGCTGAATAATTGAATGGCGGGTTGTCCAAGGTACGGCCTAATAACCAATAATAATACAAACTCTTTAGAGTTATAAACAGGGTTTTGTTTACCTTTTAAGGAAAATGTAACAATAGAAGAAAGTTGGGTTGGGTTAACCACTTTTTTTGATTGAGTTGACAGAGTTTAGTTGTTGGGCAACTAATTTTTTTTTAAAGAAATAGAGTGCATAGAATTGTGCTTGGCTAGTATTACAAACATGACAATTGTGTACATATATGTTGATATTAGGTCAAAATGCTAACATGTGGCGCACATTTTAGAGTGTCCGCCCTGAGGTCGGTAGGTCATGAGTTCAAACCCCGGCCGAGTCATACCAAAGACTATAAAAATGGTACCCATTACCTCCCTGCTTGACACTCAGCATCAAGGGTTGGAATTGGGGATTAAATCACCAAAAGTGATTCCCGGGCATGGCCACCGCTGCTGCTCACTGCTCCCCTCACCTCCCAGGGGTTGATCAAGGGTAATGGGTCAAATGCAGAGAATCATTTCGCAACACCTAGTGTGTGTGTGACAATCATTGGTACTTTAACTTAACTTAACTTAACTTAACATTAGAGTACGGTAGGTTAGTGCTAGCAAATGCATACAAAAGACGACATTAAATGGTGTAGCAGGAAGAAGGAGGAGGAGGAGGAGGAAGAAGTTCAAATTAAGGACACGAGACTTTTTCTCACTTTGGGGGATTTGTCTTATCTTCTCGTTTCAAAGCATCCAAATAAAAGAACATCTTTGTGCAAACTCCAGGTGCCCTCGTCCAGACAAGCCGACTGACTTCTTTTACACTCATCTTCCTTCTTCTTTTTCTGCAGCTACAGTTTATACTGCAGTACACAACGTATGTGATATTTACTCCTGAGAACCAGCGTCCTCTGCAGTGGACATTGGTTATGGACCCTATAAGTAAATGTATCGACGGTGGCTCTAGCATGTTTTCATAGGACAGGACAGACTGAAGGGCTCATTAACATTTGAAGCTGGCACCGACGTCAATCAAGGACCTTTGCAGTGCGTTAAAAGGTCATCGAAGGCAGCGTACCATGACTGTATTGGTTTATCTGCTTTGACTCCATGCAACAAAATTATTATCACTGCTGCGCTTCATTTTACACTTAAGGATTTAGATGTGACTGAAAACATTGCATGGACACTATCATGATCTGGCAGCTGTGCTGCTGCCTGTCTGCTTTTTGTTGCAGTGCCTGGTTTCCGGGCACTACAGCAAAACCTGATACCTATTTCTATACCTGACCACCTGAGCTCTCCAGTCCATTCACAATTTGCCAATTGATTCCTAATGTTTAACCTTTCCAGTCGTGTTCATCTCCTTTGCTCTGGCTCCACACACACTCCTCGTTCATGAGGGTCTGTCCCAGTGTTGCCGTGTTGTGTTTAGTTGTTCCTCTCCACACCTTTTAATGTGCCACCTCTCTTTCTCCACACGTTTTGTGTGCGTCCTTAGTTGTTTTTTCTCCCTCCTTATTGAGTGTGCTTTTTATTTTTAGTCTTTCTCCTCTGCATTGGGGTGCTACTCCGACGAAGGCCGATCGTGACAGACACATAGTTTTTTCCATAGTTCACCAGCTTTGGTCAAAATTGTACTTGGGGCGGAATAGCTCGGTTGGTAGAGTGTCCGTGCCAGCAACTTAAGGGTTCCAAGTTCGATTCCCGCTTCCGCCATCCTAGTCAGTACCGTTGCGTCCTTGGGCAAGACACTTTACCCACCTGCTCCCAGTGGCACCCACACTGGTTTAAATGTAACTTAGATATTGGGTTTCACAATGTAAAGCGCTTTGAGTCACTAGAAAAAAGCGCTATATAAATATAATTCACTTCACTTCACTTCACACTACTCTTCACACAGCCTGCATTTCCATCATGCATCTCAATTAGACAGCTTATGTCTTCGGCTCGTATTTCTCACATTTCATACATGTCTTAACCCTTAGATGCACACATGGGATCAAAAATGACCCCACGGGTTATTATTCAAAATCATTAAAATGAAAATGGTTAATATATTCATATTCCAGGTATTCCTCATACAACATATGACATTTGTCTTTTTTATTATTTTTGAGGAATTGTAGTTTTTATATCCCAAACCCACTCTTCCACAAGTGGGGTCAAAAATGAACCCAAGCAGTTCCTATGGACTTTTCTATGAAGCTTTAATCCCAAAGCAACTTTGACTGTCCCACTTACACATCTGATGTCATTCCTCACATCTGATGCAACTTTAACTGTCAATACTGTCCCACTTACACATCTTGATGTCAATCAATCAATGTTTATTTATATAGCCCTAAATCACAAGTGTGTCAAAGGGCTGCACAAGCCACAACGACATCCTCGGTACAGAGCCCACATAAGGGCAAGGAAAAACTCACCCCAGTGGGACGTCGATGTGAATGACTATGAGAAACCTTGGAGAGGACCGCATATGTGGGTAACCCCCCCTCTAGGGGAGACCGAATGCAATGGATGTCGAGTGGGTCTGACATAATATTGTGGGAGTCCAGTCCATAGTGGATCCAACATAATAGTAAGAGTCCAGTCCATAGTGGGGCCAGCAGGACACCATTCCGAGCGGAGACGAGTCAGCAGCGCAGAGATGTTCCCAACCGATGCACAGGCGAGCGGTCCACCCCGGGTACCGACTCTGGACAGCCAGCACTTCATCCATGGCCACTGGACCTGTGCCCCCCCCCCCCCCCCTCACAAGGGAGAGGGGAGCAGAGGAGAAAAGAAAAGAAACGGCAGATCAACTGGTCTAAAAGGGGGGTCTATTTAAAGGCTAGAGTATACAAATGAGTTTTAAGATGGGACTTTAAGATGGGACAGTCTCGCCACCTAGGTCATTTTTACAATGCAACTTACATGCATTATCACCATGTATTTATTTTTTCATTTACATATTGATGCGTGATCAAATGTGTGATCAGATTTGTTTTTAGCAAACTGTATTGTATTTTGGTAAGCAACCCAGTAATGTGTTGAGCTAAGAGTAGCTTACAGTATTGTTAGATAGGACCTGACCTAGCTAACTCAAAAGTAGGCTAATGTTATATTTGCAACATTTTTTATATGATTTATAGTTTTCTGTGCATTTCAAACATTGTCCTTTGTTTTTAATCTAAAGTAACATGGCTGCTCGGGGGCCACCTAAGGTTCCTGTGAACCTCGCCCGACAAATGATCCAAGACGGATGGGATGAAGAGCCCATCGGAGGCAGTGACTCAGAATCTTGACATCTCAGATGTAGAGGACCCAGACAATTGAACACCCACCCCCTCCTCCCCACCCACCCACCCACTGAACGAGGCCAGTCAGACACAGATGAGGCCTCTGAAGAAGAAATTGATGTTATGTCCGCAAGGGCTCTTACTGGGCTGTGTTACCTCCAAGCCAGGCTAAAACACAGAGCCACAATTTTTTTAAGTAGCCGGCCAGGGACTGCGCCTGGGTTTAGTCTGTCTCCCCAATAAATTAATGAAAGTTGTTCATGCCTGATAATATAATAGAAGAGGTTCTGACATACACAAATACCTTCTTACATATATTTTGCTCCAGGGTAGTGAGGCTACTGAAATCAGATCTGTAAGTGGGACAGTCAAGAAATGCTTTGAATTAAAAAAAAATGCATAGAAGATTCCAGGAAAACTGCTTGGACACATATTTGACCCAACTTCTGGAAGAGGGCGTAGTGATACAAAAACTTGGCCTTGAAACTGGTTATTTTTTATGGTTTCCCAATAAAATCAAGTATTGGTTTAGTGTTTAGTGTTGTGCTTTTTGCTAACTCAGTTTTGTCCTAAACACTCAATATAAGCTACAATATAGTATCTGTAATACGTGAAGGAGTGTGCATGTGACATAAATACTATTGTCCATTTCAGAGCTAAAGTTAGTCAATCACACACGCGACCGTATTTTACAATCTCATTCTGGATGAAGCTAGTCTGACTGATACAGATATAATGTTTGTGTGTGCGTGTGTGTGTAAGTCCGCGTGCGTGTGTGTGTGTGCACGCGTGTGTGTCAGCCGCCACCACTCAGCACCAGTCCATTAAGTCAGCCTTTGTCACCCGCAGACAGTGAGCCAACCACACACAAAAACTCCCATTGAACACATTGTGCCAAAGCATAGCGTCAACACCCACCCACACATACACACACACACACACGCAAACGTGCACACACACACACACATACAAATACACACAAAGACTTCTAAAGACTACTATCACACCACCACCTTATCACAAACCTGCAGCCACAACATATGAATTCAACATAAACACTACAATTCAAAATAAAACATCCCCCTTGATGCTTCATTGGGTACATCCTCTAATACAATCCAATGCAAAAACTCAGTTTTTTGAAAATATTTATATTAGGTCAATCACACTTTCCAAACCTAACGAATATAACACACAGCCCTTTGTGTCTTGCCACTACTTTGCATGTTCTTACAGCGGTGAGAGGCATTAACACCATCAACTTAATGAGGCGGGATGAATTGCAGCAAGATAAAACAAAGATGGCTGCTGTTCAATTGCTGGTTTAACAGCATGGATGTTTGTTGCACCACTGTACTTTACCATAGTCACAATACCAGTGGCGGGCCGTGCGTTTCCCACCTAGGCCTTCAGGGATGTCCGACTTCAAAGATTATCTCTCAAAGTACCATAATTGATGTCACCACATGACCATTGCTGGAGAAATACTATACAGGAACACATATACGCCCCAAAGTGGCATTGAAACACATCAACAGTGTACAAAACGGGTTATTTTCTGGAGCATTTAAAAATCTATTAAAATGCATCAGCAATTAAAACATATCTTATGTGGTACTGTCATAATTAAAATTGCAAAAAATTAAATATTTGAACTCCCACTCGCCGTATAAGCCAGTGGTACCCCTCGTCGTCAGCTTATTCGAGTGGAAATGGCGAGCATTTCATCGCCAGAACAGCTGAGCTAGCTTCCGGGGTTCTTGAAAATGGCCTTGCAAATATATATCTGCCACCTAATCAAGGTTTTGTTCTCCTTCTCTGCTTCTCCCGGTCTGGCTACCGCGGAACACTTCCCGCTTCCTGCTAAATTGAAACTTGTGATTGGATACTCACTTTGGAATGACAAGTGAGTATACAATCACAGTCTCGTTAACATCAGGCTACTTAGATAGGCTACTGTCAACAACTTGTGATCTGATTGGCTATTGCAACTGTCTCTCATCTCTATGTGTTCTCAAATTCACCCGCTAACGGTCCCGATGAGTATCCAATCACAGAACGCGTAAACGTCACGTTCAACGTGAGGCCATCTCGAAGGCCTTAGTGTACTGACAACAACGCGTGATCTGATTGGCTATCACAACTGTCTATCACCTGTATGTCCCCGATCACTTACAGTGCACGTTCACCCACATTGTTGATTCTGAAGGCCTCTGACAGATTTGGTACAGCATGGCAACATAAGCTTGCTGAATTCTGATTGGATACGAACGAAAACTAAAAACAACAGCACTGGAACGAGCATAATATGACATGAAGAGAACATGAATACTTTTAGATATTTAGGGAAAGTAAATTTAAAAATAATTGTATCTTTAATTATGATCATGATTTCTGGTTATGTTAGGCCAGCAGAGAAGGCCTTGTTGGCCCTGACGACACACCACTGCACAATACTGTGGTATTAGGCCACAATACTACAATTCTGAGGGGTTTATGAATTGTATTATGAACACAGTGAACTTGTTCAAGGCCAAAAAGACTTTAGCAGAGACCGAACGGGTTTCAGGTGAAAGAGTGTGTTGTCATTTGTTTGCTCCCTCGTTGTGTGGCTAACAGCAGCTTTCACACCACAGATGTTTCCTCTCGCTGTGTACTGTCAGACATTAAAGTTCTGGGAATTTTGAAAGGCGTACAGATTGATAACATAATCTTGTGTTCATGCAGAGAGGACGTGCTGTTACTGTAACAGACCATCACATGGTAGCTTTCGGTTGTGTTCGGCTTTTTTGTCATATTTGAAATATTAAAAAAATGTTTGTTCAAACCAAATAGTGATAATATCGATACCAAGGGTGGTCTCAGTCGTTACATTTTTAGTGCGGCCTTTTAGAGTGACTAGCCAGTGGAAACTGTTTCATCTCTGCTTTGGAGTCCTAACCCGGCCTAACAAATGCATTTATATTAGTGTTAAATGTGGTTTAAATTCCCTTTTAACCACCAACAACCGGTCAAGCTCAGGTGACTTCATTACATGTTTTACAAGGTAACAGGACTGTGCTGAGATTTAAACCCCCAGTTGTTAAAATATAATCTAATATTCAGAAAAATGATTTAGTAAACTTACTTTTGGCCTGCAAAGGATCTGAAGAATGTAACTTCCTGCATGTGATTTGTTTAGTATTCCACACTTTTAGAGGGAGGTAATGTGATGGGGTAACACAGGGTTCAGCAACTCAAAAAGTTGAAAAGCCATATTGGACCAAAAATACAAAAAAAAAATCTGTCTGGAGCCGCAAACAATTAAAAGCCTTCTATAAATGATATAATGAAGTCAACATATGAAGTAAGTGTCTCTATTAGCTATATTAGCCTACTATCAAAATGACTATGTCTCTATTAGCTATATTAGCCTACTATCAAAATGACTATGTATCGCAGGCTGACACAAATCTTTGTTGACAGAAATGTTGAAATGTAATATTTATTCTACCCATTTTTACAACATTGGAAAACATTAGTAAAACGCTGGCTTCTCAGGGGGTGAGATAACTCCTCTAAATGACTGGCTTGGAATGGCCAAAGGTATAGATGTGTGTCCAAGTTAAAGGAAATGGCCGGCTGTCTTCTTTGAATGGATTTATAACTATGCATCTATGCAAGCTGGGTTACGTTTGGCAATCTTACATACAGATAATATGTAATGAGAAATGCAGATATAAATGAAATACACAGAGGACATAAGTAAAGGTAATTAAATGAGTTTGAATACACCTACAAGTGAGACATAATAATGCAATACGTACATAAAGCTAGCCCAAATAGCATGTTAGCATTGATTAGCTTGCAGTCATGCACTGATCAAATATGCTTGTTAAGCACTCCATACAAGTCAATAACATCCACAAAGCTCACCTTTGTGCATTCACACACAGCATAAAAATATTGGTGGACAAAATGAGACAAAGAATGAGTGGCATAAAATAAGTCTTTCTCTGGCATCGTTGAAGAAAGTTATACTTGTAAACAAACTATGGTGAGATAAAGGACCACCAACATTAGTAGGAAAACACGGCGCTGGCCAAATACTCTCATCATGAGAATCATGTTTAATATAAAGAGTGAACTTTCTAACAATTAGGGAGGTTTGTGTCATGTTGTCCTCCTACAGAAACCGTACAAAAAACATATTTGTCTATTTTCATACATTTTTGAAAAAGCTCCAGGGAGCCACTAGGGCGGCGCTAAAGAGCCGCAGGTTGCAGACCTCCGGGGTAACAGGACTGAGTAAAAACCTAAGGATATGACTAAAGTGTGAAGCTGAGATAGGCTCCAGCGCCCCCCGTGACCCCAAAAGGGACAAGCGGTAGAAAATGGATGGATGGATGGAACTTCAAGTATAGTTGGGAGAAGAAATAAACATACATATCACATTTCTGAAGGATTTAAATGATTATTTCATGGTACAGTATTATTTTAGGAAGTGTGAAGAGGCAACAAATGCATTTATATTAGTGTTCAAGGAGGTTTAAACTCCTATTTTACATTGCATGTATTAAACATGCAATCAGGTTAATGTGCAGGACACTTCTTTAAGAAATATTTTACAAATCATTTTCATAGTGAATTTATACATTTTGTTTCCTGAGAATCAGTGGAATGGTCCTGATAACAATAGTTGCCTTCCCCACGTACAGAAAAATGTTATAGCTGTAGTTATTTGCGCTTGTCATCTCAATTCAGATGTTCCAGAGTATAAATATTTTATCAAATCATCCCTCTTATCTTTACTCAACTGTGACGTGTTGCGTCACGCTTGAGCTTTACTTGACTGATGAAAAAGTAAGATCTTCCTCCTGGAGTCAGCCATCATGAGTGGGCGGAGGATTATGGCGGCTGGCTGCTGGTTCAGAGTGAAATCTGCCTGAATCTAAAATTAGAAAGAGCAGCTTTGCTTCTGTGTTTGACGTTTTTGGTGACTCACAATTCTGACCCGGAATTTCACATTTTATCTTAAATAAAGTCTTTGCATCATTGTTAAAGCCTCATTTCATTTTCTCTTTTTTTTGTCTGTATCCATCCTAATGTTCGCAAGCTGCAAACACAATAATGATGATTTCCATTAAAAACTATGTAGAAAACGAATAAAGTGTGCAATTAAAAACACTTCTATGGTCTTTGGAATGTTTTCTTGTTGTCATATTTAGTTCTCTAAAGCAGGTGCTGAATGTCACACAACATTGCCAGCTCCAATAATTCAAGTCTCTCGAGCTTTCCCCTCCTTGTTTCTGTGTTTACACTGCAGTATATGGACACATTTGCTTGAAAATATCTTCTTTTTCTGTTAGAAATCCTGCATGTATAATGAAAAAAAACATAACAGGGGCGCAGGAGCGTTCAAAAATAGTAAATTATTGGGCCATGGCACATTTTAAATTATAATTAAACACGTTGAAAACATTAAAACCAGGACCAAAAGGCATAATGAAGAAGGGTGTCCAAGGTTCGGCCCACTAGTTATCTTTTTCAACCCTTAGCTTGTTTTTATTGTACAGCATCAAATGCTAAAATTAAATTCAAGCAAGCAAAAATGCATAATGTAACAAGAAAAGTTTAAAGGTGATACTACTGTAATAAAACTAATCAAAATACACTACGTTGACATCTTTAAATATGCTTTTTGCGTATCTGCATGTATTGTCTTCTGGCGTGTTAAAAACATTGACAAATATTAAAACGGCCCCAAAATTATTTTGCCCATGAATCCGGCTAACTTCTTTTTACACTTCTGTAAATAATGTGCAAATAACGAGATAAAATTAGTTTTCTTTGTGTTTTTAAAATATATTCATGCATCTTAATGATTAGGGCTATGAATTTTTGGGTACCACACGATTCTACTCGATTCAAATCTCGGGGGTAACGATTCAATTCAGAATCGATTTTCGATTCAAAACAGTTCTCGATGCAAAATCTGTACTTGTTTTAATAACATTGGATGCCAATTCTATGATTAACTAAATTCCTCCAAAAAATAGATGAACAGCTCTGACCAATTTCTGTATTACTTATAAGAAAACTGTTTTTGTTTAATAAAATGCTTCCCAAACATTTTAAAGTAAATCTATGCGGCAAATATGGGCAACTGCATCAACAATATGATTTGCCTCACTGGCTGGACAGGACAGAATGAAATAAATTAATAAATAATAATAACACTACGGTAATAAAAAATTTTAAAAAAGGTTTTGATTTTTTTTAATCGATTAAGAATCGTTACAAATAAGAATTGCGATTAATCTAAAAATCACATTTTTGGACACTCCGATTAATGATAATATTGTACCTTCGCGAAGAGTAGTTCCTGGTTCCCAGCATGCTTTGCAGCACTGCTTTGTAAATAGTTGTTAATATTAGATGTTTATTGTTACCAGTGGCGGGCCGTGTGGTTTCTCCCCGAGGCCGTCACCTCTCAAAATACCGTAATTTATGTCACTATGCATGGACACGGCTGGAGATACTATACAGAAACACACTTGCACACTACTGTGCATCAAATCCCCTCAACAGTGTATAAAACGGTCTATTTTATATCTTACGTGGTACTCCATCCATCCATTTTCGCAGGGCCAACACAGATAGACAGACAACATTCACACTCACATTCACACATTAGGGCCAATTTAGTGTTGCCAATCAACCTATCCCCAGGTGCATGTCTTTGGAGGTGGGAGGAAGTCAGAGTACCCGGAGGGAACCCACACAGTTACGGGGAGAACATGAAAACTCCACACAGAAAGATCCCGAGCGCAGGATCGAACCCAGGACCTTTTATTGTGAGGCAGACGTACTAACCCCTCTCCCACCGTGCTGCCCTTACGTGGTACTGTCAAAATTAAAAGAATTGTATTAAACAAATGAAACATGAAAAAATAAAGAAATAAAATATTTTAACTCACAATTTGTAGGACCCATCCGACGCCTTATAAGCCAGTGGTACCCCTCGTAGTCGGATGATTCGTGTGAAAGTGGGGGGCAAACCATTTCACCGCGGTGTTGTGCCAAAATGTGATTGCCTGCCAAAAATGGATTTCCTTCGCGGGTGCGCGCACAGCTCGCTAAACCTGCATTGCTTGGCTTTGTCTGTGCACAGTGTATTACTAGGTGTAAGACAAACACTTTATCTTCGTGGTTATTGTACCGGTGAGTTTTCTGTGGCTTTCTATGGCTCGTATGGCTCTGATGCCACCTCCTGTTTTCGCAACTTGTGATTGGATACTCACTTGGGACTCCCAAGTGAGCAGGGGCGCCGAAAAGGGGTGGTAAAGGAGACGGATTCTAGGGGCCCATGATGGAGGGGGGCCCAGAGAGGCCCCTAATGATGATGAAATTATAGTACAGAAAAAATAATGACACTGTGTTGGGGGCCCTGTAAAGATTCTTTTCATGGGTCCCAAAATCCCTAGCGGCGCCCCTGCAAGTGAGTATCCAATCACAGGACTCGTAAATGTCAGGGCCAGGTAGAAGGCCTTACTGACAACAACACGTGGTCTGATTGGCTATCGCTATCGACTGTATGTCCATGTTCTCTTACAGTGCACATATGCCCGCATTGTTGATTCTGAACGCCCGGGGCCGATTTCGGACAGCATGGCAACATAAGCTAGCTGAATTCTGATTGGATAAAAACTCTAACCTAAAAACAACAGCACTGGAAGAAGCATAATATGACATGAAGAAAATATGAATACTTTAAGATATTTAGGGAAAGTAAATCAAAAATTACTTTTATCTTTAGTTATGATCATGATTTATAGTTATGTTCGGCCAGTAGAGAAGGTCTTGCTGGCCCTGACGGTCCACCACTGAGTGTTACGTAGTTTATCGTTTATTAATTCTCCCTTAGTGGTAGTAGTAATTACCCGGTGATTTTTTTGCACACTGTTAAAAAAGTCAGGAGATTTTAAGGTAAAATATTGGCAACTAAGTCACCCGAATTTTACTGCAAAAATAACAGTTATACCGTATTTCCAATAATAGGAATATACTGTAAAAACGCTGACTGTAGATTTTCTGGCATAAAATAAAAATAGCCGCTCGGTCAACAGAATTTCACCGTAAAAATATAAGTAGTGCCGTTTTTCTATTTACAGTAATGCATTGTAAAAACAACGACTGCAGATTTTACGGCAAAAAACTGGCTGCTCTGTCGCCAGAATTTTAACGTAAAAATAAAAGTGATACTGTTTTTCTATTTCCAATAATGCACTACGAAAACAACAACTGTAGATTCAGCAAAGTCACTATAATTGTACCGTACAAATACAAGTGATACTGTTCGTCCATTTACAGTAATGCACTGTTAAAACAACATCAGTATATTTTACGGTAAAACAAAACTTGGCAGCTCATTTGCCAGAATTGTACTGTAAAAATAAAAGTTTGTCATTTTTCCTTTCTGTAAAACCCTCCACTGTAAAACCACTGTAAAACCAATGGCCGTAGATTTTATAGTGAACGAACTTGCAGCTCAGTTGCCAGAATTTTACTGTAAAAATTAATGTGGTGCCCTTTTTCCAGTTACAGTAATGCACTGTAAAAACAACAACAGTCAATTTTATAGTAAACAAAACTGGTATTTCAGTCGCAAAATTTTTACTGTGAAAATAAAAGTGGCACTATTTTTCCATTTACCATTTCCATTGTTTAATGCGCTTGAAAACATCAACCATAGATTGTATAGTAAAAAAAAACCTTGACAGCTTAGTTGCCAGAATTTGACTGTAAAAATAAAAGTGCTATCTTTTTTTCTATTTACAGTAAATCTGTGTAGAAGAAACAAACACTGTAAATGTTACGGTATACCGTAGGCGTGGGAGTGATGATTATGCCTCCCAAAAATAGTTGCGTTGAGTCAAGTGGACAATCAACTGCTTCCCCACATTGGATGAAGCAAATTCCTTTGAACTTGCTGATTGTTTATGTATTGAGGGTGAGTGTGTGGTTGACATCTTGTGTGAGTCACGAATGACAACACAACTGACTTGACACAAAAACACGGGACAACCAAAAAATAACTTGTGCTTTAAAAGCACTGAAAACGTCATTGGGTTTGCCACAGGAGTGGTCAATTGATGTGAATTTTTGCGGAACTTCTAGGATTTTAGCAGAAGTTCCAAACCACAACAGGAAACCAACATGGGCAGATAGCGCCACCACTTCCTGTGTGATGTCACAGAGTGTACGCACTGATTTTGTGTGTGTAAGTGTGTGTGTGTGTGCGTGTGTGTGTGTGTGTGTGTGTGTGTGTGTGTGTGTGTGTGTGTGTGTGTGTGTGTGTGTGTGCGTGTGTGTGTGTGTGTGCGCGCATGTACAAAAACACTTAGTTCGTGGTGTTTTGTTTTGTGCTGGCTGGTAACAGGAGGTATGTTCATTACACTGCGATAAACAGATGCTGTCACATCATCTGCTTTCATCTTGTGTGAACACAAACACACACACACACACACACACACACACCCACACACACACACACACACACACACACACACACACACGCACCCAGAACCACACACCACACACAACAATCACAAGTTGATGTTTTTATCCACTATCAATTATTACGTCTTCCACTTTGACCACAGCAAAGCTTGTCTTATCATGTTTTCACCCTCCATGGGATAAGGTGCTAATGCAGCGTTAGTGCTTATCTTTTTTCTGCAGCGCAGGAGAAGAGTTTGCACATATTTCTTATAAACATTGAAGATGGAAACAGAGCAAAGCGCTTCTTTGTTTCGCTTTTGATAACAAAAAGCCACGAGAAAGATACTGCTTTTCTTTTGTTTTTTAAACAAACTTCAGTGTAATCAGTTAAAGTATTGTGATTTAACACAGTGTTTATTAAAACACAACAGTACTCTAATATAACGTTTCACACCCTGTTATTAAAGTAAGATATATATTTAACTTATTTTTAGACAGCACAGATTATTGGTAATTATTTAAAAAGAATCATAACTGAAATAGAAATTTAGACTCAAAGCAGATAACGACTTGACACATTTTCCCGGGTGCGGCACCGCTGCTGCCCACTGCTCCCCTCACCTCCCAGCGGGTGAACAAGGGGATGGGTCAAATGCAGAGGACATATTTCACCACACCTAGTGTGTGTGTGACAATTATTGGTATTTTAACTTTAACTTAACTTAACTTAATTTGCCACTTGTTTGATTGGCAACACTAAATTGGCCCTAGTGTGTGAATGTGAGTGTGGATGTTGTCTGTCTATCTGTGTTGGCCCTGTGATGAGGTGGCGACTTCTCCAGGGTGAACCCCGCCTTCCGCCCGAATGCAGCTGAGATAGGCTTCAGCACCCCCCGCGACCCCAAAAGGGACAATCGGTAGAAAATGGATGGATGGATGTGAGGGGCTCGCTCGTAACTGCCCCGAATGCTGCTTTCAAGAATACTGGAAAGTCACAGAGAAAACCCACTTGACGCTTCGCTCAAATGTAAACAAATAAAGATGGCTGACGCCCACAATAAGTTGGCATTTGTAAATTTTGACAACAATCATGTGACTTGTCTGTTTATGGGAAGACACCAAATAAATGTTTTATTTTAGTACTTTATAAATGTTTGAGGCTGTGTTTGAAAGTGTTTCAATTTGTTTTTAATGCTCACATAATTTGTAATTATTTAGACAATTTTATAACTGAGATAAAATTATAGCTATAGCTAGCTAGCACAACCCAGATGAAAACCGTGCCACTTATTGCTAAGCAGAGTTCACAGGGGCTCCGGTGTTACTGCCCCAAATGCTGCGTTCAAGAATACTGGGAAGTTTCAAGTCAGGGCCATCACACTTGACGCTTATAAGAAAATATGGCCGACTACAACAATAGACTAGAAGTAGCGTGTAAACATCATGTAATGTATAATGCATATGTTCCTTGACTGCACTAGAGTATATGTAGAATATATTTATATTATTTATATATTATACATATAATATATTATATTATTTATTATTATTACTGTCTATTGTGAGCGAACTGTGGTGCTGAATTTCCCCCAGGGATCAATAAAGTACTTTCTATTTTATTCTATCTATTCTATTCTAAAATGTATGTTTGTTGATGACGAGTAATTTAGCAGTCCATTGCTTCGCATCAAATGAGAAATACCAAATAGAACGTACACAGCGCCACCTAATTGTATATCATGCAGGTACACCTAATGAAGTGGCCGTAAAAAAATATCTTAAAAGTGGTGTCGCGGGTGTTCGCGAGCGACGATGATGTCACCGAGCAGCAGCTTTCGGACTGTAATGGGTTAACACCAGTGGCATGCACGCTCACATGCATCGGGAGCGCGCCCATGCTCACCGGGCTGGCCAAGCTCGAAGCGAACACACGCACACACACACACACACACACACACACTCTGAAGAGAACACTCTCGGACTTCCAAGCGATAAAAAACGTCTGGAGTGTCTTTCCCTCCCGTGGAATAACCCTTTTTTTTCTTTTAACGGAGCACTTCAGGCGGACTGTGAGGGTCAGCAAGGCGGTCCACCATGACGGGAAACAGGGAGGAGGAGAGGAGGAAACTGGCCGACATCATCAACCACTGGAACGCCAACCGGCTCGACCTGTTCGAGATCAGCCGGCCCACAGAGGTAGGCGACCGGCCCGGGGTAGCAGGATAGGCCGCGGTGCATTGGGCCCTTTCCTGGTTGTTGGAGGCAAACGTAAAGCTTCCACTGACCCTACCCCAGAAATAAACACGCTTCGGCAATGCCTAGTGTATGATGTGGTGGGCGGCGTGGTTTAGTTGGTGTGTTCCGTGGGAAGTCCCGCAAGTTCCACGCTTGGCGAGAACGTACGCCAGACCCCGTAGGAAAAGCTGGGCATTTTAGTGTCGTGTTTGGGACTTACCAAACAACGCAATTTGTGGTACATTTAGAATTTAAACGACAAATGTAACCGCCGTTTGTCGCTAGATCGTGGTTTAAATATGTGGAATAACTTATAAGAGATTTGATGTAGCAAGTTAGCAGCTACTAATTGCTAGCGGTCCTGGAGGTGAAGAGAGACTAATAACACCCACCCCGAAATCAACAATTATTACAAGTTGACAATATTTCGGAAAGATCCCTGGCGCTATCGTGCTAAGGGAGCTGGCCGAATGCGAAGTGAATACCGGCCTCGTCTCTAAGGTCTTCAGGTGTCTTGCAGGACGTTATTGCAACCGTTTTGTGCTACGCAGTTTTTTGGAAAGTGGCACATTTTTGAACGCAGTCTGGTATGTTATCTCCCCATCGAGGTAGCAGCTAGCTAGCTGGCTAGCGCGGCGGTTAGCAAGCCAGCGTTTTTAACCGCAATGTGATACTGAAATATTCATGATGCACATAACCAGACACATTAAGGGGCGTATTGAATAACACCGCGATGAATACAATTATTAATATTGCTGGAAATGTTCAGCTGAGCTATAACAGTAGTATAGCGGCCAGTCTGCAGCGACGAGCCTTATGTATTAGCCAAGATGAGCAGAATGTAAATGTTCATACTTTAGGTTAGGTTGTATTTTTTCTAAGCTAAGTGGTAGATCACTAGCTGTGTTGTCCTGCGTTGTCTTTAAAACACAAGTTAGCGTGTTGGTATCTGTATGATGGACTACTGCTGCCAACTGCAACATATTCAGCAGTGGTGTAATTAAATAAGCTGTGACACGACGGGATACAAACAAACAAGTCCATGCATACTTCTATGAGTGAGCCATGGTCTCTGCTGCTGGTTGTGTTCCTTAATAAGTTGGTCAATATCCTCTCGAACCTGGTCCATCATGGCTGACTAGTTTTGATTGTGTCAGCTGTCATGTTTTTAGGCGGGGAACTTACCCCCCACCCCTGTCTTCTTGTTCTTGTATAAGGGGGTAAGGAGGGGTCACAGGGTCCCCTCCTCTCCCCTTGAGCCGATTAATTAATCGGGATTGAAGCTGGCCGGCCGTTGGCCAGAGTTGCGTACGACCAGTGCGCACAACCTCACCATCCTGTGAGGAATGATTAACTGACACACCGTGCAAGTCCTCAAGGCCTCTTAAGTCCTTCTGACTGTACGTAGACTTGAAACTACAGTAGGTTACCCCACCAGTGCTTCATTCAATACACGCAGATGCTTGACACCCCGCTGCCATGCCACATGCCACACCCTCCCCATATGTCAGCTGGTTGAGCCCCCCGGCTTGCTGCACAAGTGGCCGTCACGCCCATAAAGAATTCTGCTATGACATACCAAAACTCTTGCAGGACGCTCGTGGACAACCTCCACTTTGTTTTTTTTTAGAAACGAATATACCCGTAATGTGAAGACACATTTTTGTGTTGAAAACATAACAATCTGGACTGTGACGTGTTGGTACATAGCTGCATAGGTTCTTTTTGAAGGACTATGGTTTAAGGCTGGGTGATATGGCCTTTTATTAATATCTCTATATTTTTAGGCCATGTCACCATACACGATATATATCTCGATATTTTGCCTTAGACTTGATGCATATAATCACACCAGTATGATGATTCTATGTGTCTACATTAAAACATTCTTGTTCATACTGCATTAATATATGCTCATTTTAAACTTTCATGCAGAGAGGGAAATTACATCTAAGTCAATTTACCAAAACTGTATTTATTAAACAGTTATTAAGCAGTGGCACAAACATTCATATAATTTCAAAACAGAAAGTGCAAGATCGTCAGAGACATTTTAAATCAAGCTGTTAGTGCACTTTTGTGCACGATGTCACCAAGATGACATATTAAACCAACACTAAATTAAACTGCACTTTTTGTACAGAACGCCACTACAATAGTTAAAAACAAATAAAGTGCACTTTTGTGCATGATGTCATAAGATATTTCAATAACTGTCAAATATAAATTAGCTGCATAATAGGAAATCAAATAGTGTATGTCCTTCGCTATGTGGTAGGTTACTGCGGACGTTATCTCCTTCTGTTGTTGGCAATTTTTTTTTCATACGGTGTTGATGTGGAAATGGAAGATGCCAGGCTCAATTGGGTCAGTGCTGGTTGCTTGGGCATTTTGTTGGCTGTGGCACCGGCCGGAGATGTTGACATGCAGAGTTTCAAGCACTCTTCATTCTCTAGCGGGTGACATTTCAAATTCTTTTTGTAGCAAAGCTTTTGCCGCATACTTTACTTACTACGGTTGTCTGTTCAACATCTTTCCGCTTGAAGCCAAACCACCGCCAGACGATGGACCCCGTGCTGTTTTTCTTGGGAATTAATTATTCTTTGGCACCTTCTTTCTCTCGTATTACCACTCGCACGGCTCCGCTTGCACCACCTGCCACTGCTAACCTTACCTATGCCGCTACCTCTCTGCTCGGCGAGGGCGTATGACGTTGCACGCGTTGTTTTATGTCTCTGTGAGAAGGAGAGACAAGAAAGAGTGGCAAAATCCTGTAGTGTAATGCCCGCAGCTAAAAGCAACTGCGTGAGAACGTATATTCGAATACTCACGATATAGTCATTTTCTATAGTCCTTACCCCCTTATACAAGAACAAGAAGACAGAGGGAAGGAGGGGTAAGCTACCCGCCTAAAAACATGACAGCTGACACAATCAAAACTAGTCAGCCATGATGGACCAGGTTCGAAAGTATATTAACACAGAGACAAACCCGTGATATATCGAGTATATTCGATATATCGCCCAGCCCCACTATGGTTATCATTCCACATCACTTTGCTGTCACTTCTACACTTCTGTGGTGTCAGTGAGATTCTCTCGAGGTTAGCCAAAGTCTCACAGGATGACGCATGATGAACTTTCTTTGAGGCTGAAATTGTCTCGCTGTAAATTATTCTCACATTTCATAATTGGGGATATTTAAAAAAAAAAAAAAAAAAAGGTTTCTGAGAGGTGAGATCATTCGGGTGATTAGATTAGCGATGGATGGCTGATTTAGTCTAATTAATTCTTTCAAATTTTGCACTCCGGCAAACAGAACGAGTCCTGCTGTGGGACTTATGGCGCATTATAAACATAGCAGGTGCTCATGTATGTAAACTCTAACTGTGGGGGACTCACTGGTGCTATGCTAGACACTTTATTAGGTACACAGGCACAATCTAAACCAGGGGTTCTTTTACACTACAGAGGTGCCCACACAAATATTAACACTGAATTAGTAATCGTACTCTTGATTTTAGTGGTATTGCAAGGCTGTACGCTTTGCTTTTTAACTAATAGCACTAGTGCTACTAAATTACAATTTCATTATTTACACTCAAGCATATGTGCCCTCATACATATAAAACAATGCCATTATAAGGCCTACTGCAAGGCTCAATTAAACACAGAGAACATCCCTAAACTGTGCTAGCACTGTTGCTAACACGAGTGTAGGGCTGGGCGATATGGACCAAAACTCATATCCCGATACAGTTTGGCCCATAAATTAACCCATGAATGGAAATATCCGTTGACGTAACTAAATATCTCTACTGTGCCTTGATTTTAAAATTTCGGGACTGATGGGGATCTGAAATACACAAAAACGGGTCCCAACAAGTAAGAAAAGATTACGTTGAATGTGCGCTGCTCAGGACAACTCCATAGCTGTCATATGCACATTTCTACATGCTCCCCCGACATTCGGGCTTTGATTTTAACAATATAAAAAAGATTGAGGCAATGTCACAAAATTATTTTTTTCAGCAATGCATTTAATGCTTCCTATATCAAATTAATATTGTGAAGGCACATATTAATTTGTGAGGACATGTATTAATTTATCAAGGCAATCATTTCGCCACTTGTTGCTGTCAAAACGTGTTCTTGTGACTCCTTTCACACGTAAATGTAACCTGTATAAACTGTAGCAACTGTATAAACACATTTTGTTATAAGTTACAATTTGTCTACATTGGGGTAGTGAGTGACCTACCTCTTCTAAAGTTTTCCGTATCATTTTAGCAACTATCTTTTCAAACAGGGTGCAGTCAGTCAGTTTTGGCCACGCACATGTACCTTCTTCTTCACTGACTTCCTGACACGACCATTCCTTTTTTTTATTTCGCCTGTCTTCAGTTCTCAGAGACACGGCAATGACAGGTTGACAATCGCTCTGCTTTGCTCAAAACACAAGAAATAAGCACCTCCTACTGACTTATGATTAGTCGGACACGCCCAGCTCAAGCACATGGCTGTTTTCAAAAATAATTTGCATATGTATAAGGGGGCGTGGGCTGGGTGTGCCAAACCACACATGCATCTGCGGTGGATTCCAACTAGATTGCGATGTAACAAAGAAATGTGTTTGGATTTGTGCGTGCAAAAACTTTAATACATCTGAATTTTTACTTGCATACGCCATTTTCTGGATTTGATCGTAAAGCCACGCAACTGTTGGTACATGAGGCTCCATTAAGCTAATTATCAGAACGTCTACAAACTCTTTTTCCAAAAAGCGAGTAGCAAATCTAGAGAGGATATTTTTGGGGATTAAACAGTCTCCCAAAAGGGTCCGAGGTCTCCTGTGCAAAAATATAGACGCTAGTGTTCAAGTTAAAGAACACGGCAGTTTGTCTTATATTTGGTTGATTTATTAAGATGAAGATGTTACAGCATTGGATAACGTTATATATAGGTTTCACGTTTGTGTCTTATAGCGCAGAATTGCGGTGTGTTTAAAAGGGAAGTGCACTTTTTGGGGGGAATTTTAAACATTGACAATCATGAAATACATGACAGAGGATCTATTTTTTTAATGCATTCTAACTCGTAAATAATAATGGGAGGTCCTCTATTCCGCCCATAAAACCCAATAAATGACCATCCAAAAGCGCCAAAAATAATCCATTTACATTTCGTGACTTGAATATTAACCAAGTATTAGTAATATTGTTATTATAAGTGCTAACGCAGACAAACTATTTATAGCGGTGCCGTGATCACTAGCGTGTGTGCTTATGTTTACATCATCGGGTCGTCAGCTGTTTCCTTGCTTCCCTGCCTGTGGCAGTGTCTTGTAGATCATAAATCATGCCTCTCACCTGGACAATAGAAGGATGAGGACGTAATCCGACATGTTGGTATACTTTGACAGTCAATTTACACCCGGAAAATGGCGGGAACGCCACGAAAAGACGCTTGTTTCCACCCCCCATTTCTTCGTGATTATTGTGAGTCATTTTTCATCTATAACGCAATTAGTAAGTAGTAATCAGTGATGTTGTTGGAAAAAAAAGCAAAAATAGTGATGCGTTTTTGAAATTAATACTCAAAATACGTAAATATTAAATTTTATTATAAATATGCCTGTTACTACATTACATATATACTTACATCATGTATATAAAACCTTGATAGAGGTGTTTTGATGTTTTTTAAGGGCTTTTATAGGCATAATAGAGCGACTCCCATTGGCTCCATTGTAAGCGGACTTTTGATCAAATTTATCAAAAGTTTGCATAAAAAAAGTAAAACATGTGTTCTTGTCTTACATACAAAATTCCCCAAAAAGTGCAGTTCCCCTTTAAGGACTGCTGAAAAAAGTGCAGCATCTTAAAGTGAAACTGCATTTTTTTTGGAATGTTGTTGATCATTCACAATCATTATGAAAGACAAGAACACACCGGTCTTTCTTTTTTTTTTGCATTCTAATTTGTAATATTCGGCAAGTACAATATGGCTAACAATGCAGCCAATGTGGGTATTCTATTGCGCCCATAAAGCCCTTTATAAAAACATCCAAAAAACTCCAACCATACTCCATTTACATGTCGTGATCTGCAAAATAATCAAGTACCGTATTTTTCGGATTATAAATCACAGTTTTTTTCATAGTTTGGTCGGGAGTGCGATTTATACTCTGGAGCGACTTATGTGTGATATTATTAACACATTACCGTAAAATATAGCGACGTACCGATAGAAGAGGAAGCGGCGCATTGTCTACCTTTGGAGTTGGCAGAGTTGTTTAGAAGCGACACTGAGGAAGAAGATTTCATTGGATTTAGCGATTAGGAGTGACAGATTGTTTGGTAAACGTATAACATGTTCTATATGTTATAGTTATTTGAATGACTCTTACCATAATATGTTACGTTAACATATCAGTCACGTTCTCAGTTGGTTATTTATGTGTCATATAACGTACACTTATTCAGCCTGTTGTTCACTATTCTTTATTTATTTTAAATTGCCTTTTAAATGTCTATTCTTGGTGTTGGATTTTATCAAATAAATTTCCCCAAAAAGTGCGACTTATACTCTAGTGCGACTTATATACTGTATGTTTTTTTCCTTCTTTATTATGCATTTTCGGCCGGAGCGACTTATAATCCGAAAAATGCGGTAATAGCGATATTGTTATTATAAGCGCTAACCCTGACAAATTTCTTTTAGCGTTGCCGTGAATACAGAGAGCTAACTGGCTTGCACAGCTATAGATATATGGAGCCTATCCCAGCTGCACTGGGTCGGAAGGCAGGATACACCCTGGACAAGTCGCCACCTCATCGCAGGGCCAACACAGATTGACAACATTCACACTCACATTAAAAAAATTATGGCAATAATATTGTTTATCAGCAATGATTTTGTAGGTCAATACACTGCATCGTCGAGCAAAATTTATCATCGGCCCAGGCCTACCACTGCTACAAATGTATCGTCTCGTAGTAAACAATGATCACTGGGTTATAGTGCTGTGCAATATAACAATATATTGTACTATGACATAAACATGTCTACTATAGGTTTGGCAATATGGCTTAAATCTTTATTGTGATATGTATTGCAGACTACTGCGATAACAATATATATCATGATTAGGTGTGTAACGGTTTTGTAGCTACCGTGGTACTTCAGTCTCAAACTCTTCACAATAATGCGTGACGGTATCAAACAAAAACTTGGGTGTGTAGTTTTTTTCTGGTGCTTTAGCGTTGGCCAGGTCTCAAAATAAACTACTTCTCCCAGGATCTTCTGTGCAGCGCGGGACAGGCAAGGAGGGGGCATGGAATGCCGTAAGCAGGAAGTGAGGTGTGTTTGTAGTAGATGAGAAGAATTGTTGTTGTCGGAGATTTTAATCACCACAAAAACTGCACATTGCGGTAAATGCGAGTAAACTGAAAAACTTCTTGATAAGTCCTCATCCATCCAATTTCCAACACTTGTCTTTCTCTATGTCGCGGGGGGCTGCGACCTATGTGCTCAAGTGGAAGGCAGCACCCTGCACAAGTTGCCACCTCAACCGTCACCCAGAAAATATATTTAAAGCCAGTAAAGCCAAACATCAGTTTTGGAGGTAATTACATTATTAAGAGTTAAATTGTTGGTTTATTTTTTTGTGAAAAAGCATATTCCAGACTGATATACACTTGTCCTGTTGTATTATTTTCTCAAAACTAATCCACTTGTTAATTTACTGTTAGTATCTGGTAACTTTCCCCTGTAAGATGGTTCTGTCTACATTTCTGTTAAAATGTAATAATAAGCACATACTTTACATTAGTTTTGGGCGATACTACAAATTTGGGAATCGATCCAATACAGAGTAGTTAAAGTGGTCCTATTATGCAAAACCACCTTTTTTTACCTGATGGTACCTACTTATGTGTATTTGGGATCTGCATAAGTCCCGAAAATGTCAAATCCAATTGTGTAGGCCTTGCAGAGATATTTTTACAACAAGCTTTCTTCATACTTCCTCCAAACGGTACGTTTGGAATTTTGTTCAAGTGTGACGTCAGCGAATTGTCCACATCCTTCCGTGAGTCGGTTGTGCTACAACATCATGTCGACGATGAAACCCAAGTACTATTTATGGCAATGAGGAGACAATGAAACGGTAAGTAATAACAGTAGGTTAGAAATGTGTGAATGATACATTAGCAATGTTAGTTTGCGCTGTTGTGTAGCTAGTGAAGCCTTCTCATGCAAGACAATAGCATCACCGTCCTCCGACAAAATAAAGAATGATTTTCCTGTAAAAATACTTTTAATTGGGTTAGTGTCCACTGTGTTTGGCATTCGATGGGTAAATTATACAGTCCTGTATTATGTTTGTGATGTAGCTCGTATCTTAGTTTATAGCCTTGAACCTCCTTTGTTTACAACTCAAAGCAACCGTGCAGCAGAGGTTTTTTTTTTACACAATATAGAATACTAAAGCCTTTTATTATCAATATACACATGTATACGTCCAGGGTCTAGCACAGGGATGTCAAACTCATTTTAGCTCAGAGGCCGCATGCAGGAAAATCTATTCCCACGTGGGCCTGGCGGGTAAAATCATGGCATAACATCTTTTTAGTACGACAACTTCAGATTTTTTTTTTGTTTTACTTCGACCCAAAATAGAAAAAGCACATTCGGAAAATGTACATATCACAATTAATCCTCTTGACAAAACACATTTAGTTAGTTGAAATTGCTGAGGAAAAAATTGGTGCAGTTTCAAAAACAAAATTAATTTAGACTTGATCTCAGTGTATCTACAAAGCAATTAAACTTTAAGTCACAGTCCATCGAGGATTGAACAAAAAACAACATTAAGCATAAATAAAAGTCTTCTTTGTATCAACTACCTCATTTGTCATTTCCACATATGAATCCTGTGTTAACTCAACAAACCATACAAACTGAGGTAGAAACTATTCAAGAGAGTTGAGTTACTTCCTGCCTTCTAGGCATCACTGTGTATTAACAGAAAAATAAAAGCAATGTGCAATGTGTGAACAATTTCAACAAACCAAAAATAAAAACTTAAAAGACTGTCTGTATTGCAGTAAATCACACACTGTTCACTTTCTTAAAATGTGCACAGAAGACAATAATTTTCACATAACTATGTAAAGGTGCAGTCTCTCATGCAGCATTTTAAGAGGGGTTACCAATTGTTTATTTTACTCCTGTTTTTTTACGTTGGGTCGACGAGGAGGAGTCACAGCCCCGCTTTACCGTGTACCTCTTGCTTGGTATACTTGCTCTCCCCGGTATAAACTATTTGCTTGCCTAACAGAATTGCCATTGCAACATCCAGTGGACACATTTAGAACAGCAGTTTCTTTCATTTAAAAATGCAGCTCAATTTTACACTTAGCAAACAAATCTCGCAGGCCGGATTGGACCTGATCAGGCATGCGGGCCGCATGTTTGACCTCCCTGGTCTAGCATTAGAAAGTTACAGACTCGGTAGAAATTTAACCTGAGCCAGCCTATAGTTCCAACCTGTATGTCAGCCAGGCTTCGTTCCTCTCCCTTGTCCGCCAGCATCACCTCTTTCTTTAGTGCGGGCAACAAAAAACTAATTGAGCCGCTGATCTCGCTATATCATCTGGGATGTTGCCTTGTGGTGAAAGCCGCTCAAAACAGATGGCTGGTGACGGTCATCGATGTCCTAAGTGCACAATAAAAGCAAGAAAGCTAAATAAGTACAAAACATTTCTGCCGGATGGGGGTGAATGCACACCTTCAACACATCCACAAGTCTGTGTCCTAACCGTTAAGACGGCCATGTGAATTAAAAGTTACCGGTAAAAATGTCAGCTGTCTCTGTGCTATATAGAAAATGACTATATCGTGATATTGGAGTATACTTTCTCACGCAGTTGCTTTTAGCTGCTGGCATTACACTACAGGCTCTCCTCGTGCTTTCCTGTCTCTCCTTCTCACAGACAGCAAGCGCACCTTCTTACACACGTCACTTACTGTCACGTCATACTGTACGTCACATACGTATACGCCCTCTCCCAGCAGAGAGGTAGCAGCATGGCTAACGTTAGCTGTGATGCTAGCGCAGCCGTGCGAGTGGTAATACGAATGAAGGAAGAATGAATTAATTCCCCCAAAAAACAACATCTATCGTCGGTGGTTTGGCTTCAAGTGGGAATATGTCGAACAGACAACCGTAATTTGTCAAGTGTGGAGCAAAAGCGTTGCTATAAAAAGTAGCATTACTGCTAATATGTAGCATCATTTGAAAAGTCCCCTGCTAGAGAATGAAGAGTGTTTGAAACTCTGCACGTCAACATCTCCATTCGGTGCCACACGCCCACACCATCAAAATGCAGAGGCAAACATTTGCAGATCAACACCGTATGAAAAAAATTATGATTTTTTTAGTTGTGATTTCCTTCTCTGCATGAAAGTTTAAAAGTAGCATATATTAATGCAATATGAAGAAGAATGTTTTAATGTAGACACATATAATCATCATACTGCTGTGATTATATGCATCAAGTGTTCATTCAAGGCTAAAGCAAAATATCGAGATATATATCGTGTATCGCGATATGGCCTAAAAATATTGAGATATTAGAAAAAGGCCATATCGCCCAGCCCTACATAGATATATACATATATATATATACATATATATATATACTAGGGGTGTAACGGTACGTGTATTTGTATTTAACCGTTTTGGTACGGGGGTTTCGGTTCGGTTCGGAGGTGTACCGAACGAGTTTCCACACGGACATATTAAGTATCGTGTATCCTGATATGGCCTTAAAATATTGCGATATTTAAAAAAGGCCATATCGTCCTGCCCTAGTCCAATGATGCCATTTCTGTTTGTCATGTATAATTTTGTCTATTTTGTGTCTATCCTTGAATAAACAGGTCAGTTTCTTGTTACCAACCATTGTGTATTATTCAAACTCACCTAATTCAGCTGGGTAGTTGTTATCAAGAGTACTAAAACCCTTTTCAACATGACTCTGACAACTAAGTAGGCTAAATAACTTTAAACTTTAATACATGCTCGGATAGGCCAGTATCGGTATCAGATCAGAAGTGCAAAAACAACATCGGTATCGGATCGGAAGTGCAAAAACCTGGATCGGGACATCCCTAATATATATAATATATATATATAATAATAATATAATATATATATAATATATATATAATAATAATAATAATAATATAAATATATATATATAAATATATATATATATATATCACAAGACTACTTCATCTCTACAGGCCTGTTTCATGAGGGGGTTCCCTCAATCATCAGGAGAAAATCTCCTGATGATTAATGCGTTAATATAGCGTGGCATGGAGTCGATGAGTTTCTGGCACTGCTCAGGTGTTATGAGAGCCCAGGTTGCTCTGATAGTGGCCTTCAACTCTTCTGCGTTTTTGGGTCTGGCATTCTGCATCTTCCTTTTCACAATAGCCCACAGATTTTCTATGGGGCTAAGGTCAGGGGAGTTGGCGGGCCAATTTAGAACAGAAATACCATGGTCCGTAAACCAGGCACGGGTAGATTTTGCGCTGTGTGCAGGCGCCAAGTCCTGTTGGAACTTGAAATCTCCATCTCCATAGAGCAGGTCAGCAGCAGGAAGCATGAAGTGCTCTAAAACTTGCTGGTAGACGGCTGCGTTGACCCTGGATCTCAGGAAACAGAGTGGACCGACACCAGCAGATGACATGGCACCCCAAACCATCACTGATGGTGGAAACTTTACACTAGACTTCAGGCAACGTGGATCCTGTGCCTCTCCTGTCTTCCTCCAGACTCTGGGACCTCGATTTCCAAAGGAAATGCAAAATTTGCATGGTTGGGTGATGGTTTGGGGTGCCATGTCATCTGCTGGTGTAGGTCCACTCTGTTTCCTGAGATCCAGGGTCAACGCAGCCGTCTACCAGCAAGTTTTAGAGCACTTCATGCTTCCTGCTGCTGACCTGCTCTATGGAGATGGAGATTTCAAGTTCCAACAGGACTTGGCGCCTGCACACAGCGCAAAATCTACCCGTGCCTGGTTTACGGACCATGGTATTTCTGTTCTAAATTGGCCCGCCAACTCCCCTGACCTTAGCCCCATAGAAAATCTGTGGGGTATTGTGAAAAGGAAGATGCAGAATGCCAGACCCAAAAACGCAGAAGAGTTGAAGGCCACTATCAGAGCAACCTGGGCTCTCATAACACCTGAGCAGTGCCAGAAACTCATCGACTCCATGCCACGCCACATTAACGCAGTAATTGAGGCAAAAGGAGCTCCAACCAAGTATTGAGTATTGTACATGCTCATATTTTTCATTTTCATACTTTTCAGTTGGCCAACATTTCTAAAAATCCCTTTTTTGTATTAGCCTTAAGTAATATTCTAATTTTGTGACACACGGAATTTTGGATTTTCATTTGTTGCCACTTCAAATCATCAAAATTAAATGAAATAAACATTTGAATGCATCAGTCTGTGTGCAATGAATAAATATAATGTACCGGTACAAGTTACACCTTTTGAATGCAATTACTGAAATAAATCAAGTTTTTCAAAATATTCTAATTTACTGGCTTTTACCTGTGTATATATATATATTAGGGCTGCAACTAAGGATTAATTTGATAATCGATTAATCTGTCGATTATTACTTCGATTAATCGATTAATAATCGGATAAAAGAGACAAACTACATTTCTATCCTTTCCAGTATTTTATTGAAAAAAAACAGCATACTGGCACCATGTTCTGGACATTGGGGATACAGCATACACCAATAATAACACAGAAATGTAACTCATCAGATCAGAACTGAATCAGATATTGTACACATTTCTGTTGTGAATAATAAAGGATTCATTTTAGGTTGCCTCTGAATAATAGCATGAAATATTCCAGCACCTTCATAACATTTAGTTATACTAAAGCGTCACTCAAATCTAAATATATTCATAAAGCTTTATTCGGGCCCGGCTACATTGATCCATTATGAAACCAACCTGAGATATTTCTGTCCGTTCCGTTTATTTCGAAATTGGTAACCGTGCGTTTTCCCTCTCAAAACGGAGTCAAATGTGCCGGAGACACATTATCAGCCCCGCGTTGCAACAAAGGCATAACGTTAACGTTACTCACAAAAAAACTGAACTCATGAATGCCTGTTGCCACTATGGACTTAAAAAGTTACGTACCGTGAGTTCCCTTCATCCATGGCTCCAACATGTTTCCTTTTCAGGTGCTCCTGAAGCAATGTTGTACTTCCGTGCCATTTTGCAGGAAACGGTCTTCTTTGAAGTCTTTAAAGTAAAGTGTTCCCACACTTTTGACGACTTAGGTCATACACTTTTCTCCATTGAAGCAATAACCTCAAGATGTTTCTCCGCTGAACTATCTGTACTGTTTTCCTGCGCCATTTTTCGAATGTTTCCAGCAAAGGAGACGGCGTCGTCACGTGAGCTGCACATGACACATCATTGGCTAGCTTACCTCCACCTCATGAGACGTAGCCTCAGCGCCGCCCTGGCGCTGTTTTGTACTGTTTTTGTACTTATTTTGTACTTATTTTGATTATTGTTTATCAGCTGTTTGTAAATGTTGCAGTTTATAAGTAAAGGTTTATAAAAAAAAAAAAAAAAGCCTCCGCGCATGCGCATAGCATAGTTCCAACGAATCGATGACTAAATTAATCGCCAACTATTTTGATAATCGATTTTAATTGATTGAATCTATTAGTTGTTGCAGCCCTAATATATATATATATGTATATATATATATATATATATATATATATATATATTTATATTGTAACAACATGCCGGTGGTAATGTAATATGTTTGTGTGGTTTTGATTTGATGTTCATTGTTTCCATGACTGCAAACACACTGTCCTTGCCTGTTTCATTGGGAATAAGGAAGTGTTGATGTGTGTCCAGGGAAGCACGTAGACGAAAGTGTTGGAGTGAGAAGAGAAACTGTGATATCATAATATATCAACCCAATAACAGAAACTTGTCTTTAGTTTTTTGGTTTCAATGCAGACAGTGTGGCAACATCCTGACACTTTCAAAGTGTTGGTTTAATTAGTTGCTTCTCAAACTACTGTGTCATGTTCAATAGGTTTTTGAACATGCGATGAGGTGGCGACTTGTCCAGGGTGTACCGCGCCTTTCGCCCGAATGCCGCTGAGATAGGCTCCAGCACCCCCCGCAACCCCGAATGGGACAAGCGTTAAAAAATTGATGGATGGATATTACCTTAGCCACGCTCATCCTAGCTGGCTACCAGACACTCTCTCCAATGATAAATATCAACTTTAGTAAGTTGAAAATTGTTTACTGTATGTATTGGTAGGCCTAATTAAATAAGTCATAAAAAGTATCAATCATTATCGATATCGATCAATATAAAAACGTATATGGTAATATAGTTTTTGGCGATATTGCTCAGCACTACCCTTTTATATAAATAAATGTGTGTAATGTGTTTAAATTACCCACAGTGTATCAGAATATAAATCATTTTGTCCATATAGCACATCACTATTATTAGCATCTAGAAATGCAATTAGAGGTACAGGTATATACAACAGGTTTGTATTTATATACCAGAACCTTCCAGTTATTACATTTAATTTACGTTTGGGTTCACAGTGGACTGCTGCTGCTGATGATACACAAGGTTTGTCTGGTCGTCTTAAAGTATGATTGTCTTTTAGAAGGTGTGCTGAGTTTTTTAAGCTGTCTTACTTCTTAGAAAAAGGTTTAGTCAGGCGCATCGAGCTGTGCTTTCATTCTTGAGTAACGCAGCTAAGACTATTTTTGAAAGTTCCCCCCAGTAGTTTTTGTTTTATACAGCAACTTTTGTTTTTAACAGCTAATTGTTGATTTTCTTGTTCTATTTGACTGAACCCCACTCACTCAAAAGTCTCAAGCCTTGCTTGAAGGGATGCTTTATGACAACATAGCTGAAGACTTAAGAGACAGTTGTGTGTTGAATATTTTGTAAAGAGTACTATAATTAATAATAATAATAATAATTGATTAGATTTTATATCGCACTTTTCTATGATTAGATACTCAAAGCGCTCACAGAGAAGTGGGAACCCATCATTCATTCACACCTGGTGGTGGTAAGCTACATTTGTAACCACAGCTGCCCTGGGGTAGACTGACGGAAGCGAGACTGCCAGTTTGCGCCGACGGCCCCTCCGACCACCACCAATCATTCATTCAGCACTCATTCACCAGTGTGAGTGGCACCGGGGGCAAAGGTGAAGTGTCCTGCCCAAGGACACAACGGCAGCGATTTGGATGTGGCGGGAAGCGAACCTGCAACCCTCAGGTTTCTTGCACGGCCGCTCTACCCACTACCCCATACCGCCCCCGCCATATCGCTGATGTGATTTAGGTATAACACACGTTTATGTTGTTTTTCTTTTGAGGAGATCAAAACAAATACTTTTATTTTAATGTTCAGTCTAATAGGATAAACGGATGTTTACAGCATATTTGTGTTGATGATGCTCTCTTCTTGCTCGTTGTTTTGTTGTTGCTCAGTCATATGTTGATAAACGACCTTAATGAAGGGTGAAAGTGGAGCTAAAAGGTCCAGATTTAACCTGCGCTATATTCTTTTGTGAAAAATTGCAGTTACTGCCTCAGTCTCCTGTGTAGCTGTTTGGGAATGTGGTGGGAAAAGTTATATGAAAAGTGCTTCTTTTTGGACTGACAATAAACTTGGTGATAAACAAGAACCAGGAACACACTCCAGCACAACAACAATCGTAACTGTACACTATGTGTGTATTAGGTCATGTTGTGTTCATGTTTTTATTTTTTTATTTTTGTACATTAGTGCATATTTTGCTCTACTTTATAACATCCACCACCTGTGGTCCAATGTTTCCTTGTATAAGCAACCTTTAAATATGTCCAAATATCACATTTGTGACAGATAATTTAACATTAATCTCATCCAGCTAATATCGTAGCCTGGTATCGATACAATCGATATTTGTATCAAACCGCGCACCTCCATGTAAAAGTCCTGTAGAAGAAAGTATTTTAGGTAGCTTGTATCCACCGTCTCTCCCGCCGGGCATGAATCCAACATGGAAGGCGTCCTGTTGTGAGATCAGTGCAATCACGCCCTCCTTTTTTTCTCGCCCCGTACTCCTGCTCAGGAAGCAGGAAGTGTACAGGAAGTGTGTGCTGTGCTGAGATTGTGGGCTTCCTGTGGCTGTTTTTCTTTTTTGCCATCGACTTCCAAGTGCTCCCGGCGTGGTGTCATGAACACTCTCTGGCTGTTGATTGGTTGATTTGTTTTATTGACTGAACACTGAGCTTTAGAATGCATATCACTGGAGGGTTTATTGCTGGTGTGTGGTGTTATATTGCCTTATAACAGTGCAAAATATATCACCCTGACTGATTATTAACTGATAGTTTCCTGTGAAAATGTCCTCACAGGAGAGGATGAGAATGCAGCAAATTATAAGATAGAGTTGTGGCTAACTCGAGGGTCATGTGACTTTGTGGCTTTGAACAAAAGGGGAATCTGTCTGGCGTGTAGCCGCTTTTCGGGCCGAGTGACGCTTATAGATCTGCTAGCCTCAGCTGCTACTGCAATACCACGAGGACACTCACACACACATGCACACACACACAGGCTGATTGCTGGGTGCATTTATCCCTGTTTGCATTGTACCGCAGTGTGTATTTGTCACCCTTTACCCCCCCACCACCACTGGCCTCATCTTGTCACGGGGCCCCTTGCCTCGTTGTGTCACCATGGCAACACGGTTGCCGTGATGAGCAGACTTATTTTGTGCATCATCCGCTCTGCTTGTGGTAGCAGGGTGGCTGGGTGGGTTGGCTGTCAGCTGAAGGCTAAATCAAGTCATCATCAAGGAGGTTTTGTCTGTCAGTGGATTGGCGGAGCCGCAGCTGGGTAATCGCTCCCATAATACTTTGCAAAAAACACAAATATGCCAACAATGGTCGACTTGCTGTCGTCTTGCTTTTCTGGCCGTTGATCTACGGTGTAGAACATGTCACTGGAATAGCATGTGGACTATGCACTGGCTGGTGAAGCCAGTCAGAGTGCAAACCTGAGGGGGAGGGGTTGTATGTACGGTAACAATAGTAGGAACTGTGCACCGGTAGGTTTGAATCAACACTCTTTCTGCAGAAGATTAGATGACTATCCAAATCTGTTCTTTTACTTTAGTGTTGAGCATTTAAGGAAATACCCTATAATCTGTGTTTACAAATGATTATTAGTCATTTCCTTCTGTTATAAATTGTGGTTGTGTTTCCCTTTTGCAAGAATAAGAATTAAATCACCCTATCATCTATTGCATAATTTACCATGATGTTTGTGTGAGGACAGATAAAAAAATAGCTTTTTGTTTGTGTCTGACCTGTGTATGTGTATATGAGACGTGTAAAGATGCACAGTTGCAATGCCATCTACTGTACACAGTTGGACTGACTAGTCTCATTATAAAGTGTTTTTGTGCTAGGACGAACACACCAACTTAAAAACAAATTAAAAAAACAGACGGCAAATCTGTCTGTGGCGTTCCAAAGGAAATTGTGTCAGGCTGCCACAGATTAATTAATGTATGGGAAAGACAGCTTTGTTTGTTTTGGACCAAACTAGTTTGTCCAAAATTCTTTGTAGTGACAACTATCCTGTGTCACTTAAAGGGGAACTGCACTTTTTGGGGGGAACATTGCCTATCATTCACAATCCTTATTTTAAGAAAAGAACACATATGTCTTTTTTCTGCAATTTAATTTCTAAAAAACGGATAGTACGAGAAGGCTAACAATGTAGCTAATGGGATTAATCTATTCCGCCTATAAAAGCCCTCTAAAAACATCCCAAAACCGCCAACACTACTCTATTTAAATGCCGTGACCTGCAATTAACCAATTATGAGGGACATTATTATTGTAAGAGCTAACGGTGGATAACTGTTTTTAGTGACACAGCGCCTTAATCACTGAAGAAACGTAGCGACTGCAGCTCTTCACCTGCTGAGCTGCTGCATCGCATCTATGTTGGTAAAAGGTTATCCCTCACACTTGTATAGTAGAAGGTTGTGGGCGGCTATAGGCCAAGAGGTTAGTCAACTTTGAAATTCAACTTGGACCCAAAGATGTCGCTGGGAAGATGCAGAAAAATGCTCATTTTACCTGAGGAGTGAAGATTATGATGAATTCATCATCCAAATAGAGAACACAAGTCTTGTGCTTAAAGATATATATCCCATCAGTCGGCATCCCAGTGAGAGCAGACATTGTACGGAAAGTGATTGTTTAATTATGTTCGTAGTTTGTATTTCTTGTTCTGCACTTAGCAATGCTACATGGTGCTTAGTGTTTCACTAGAGCTGGATCTGCTTAGCACCCAGCTTCTAAAACTTGTAACTCATTCTCTGTATATTCAGGCTCAAAAATATAAGATGCAAGATTGTCATTTGTCCCAAAGTAGTCGTCGTTGGCTCATGAAGTCTGCCATAATTAGTAGTAGTTGTTATTTTTAAAGGGAATAACAAACATTACAATATGCTCTGTGAAATCAATGTGCCGCCCCAAAAAAGTTTTGGCAGTGCTTAAAATGACCGGAATACAATATATATTACATGTTGTTATAGGGCTGGGCGATATATCGATATGCGCGATATATCGCGGGTTTGTCTCTGTGCGATATAGAAAATTACTATATCGTGATATCGAGTATACGTTCTCACGCAGTTGCTTTTAGCTGCGGGCATTACACTACAGGCTCTGCTCGCTCTTTCCTGTCTCTCCTTCTCACAGACAGCAAGCGCAGCTTCTACACACGTCACATACTGTCACGACATACGTCACATACGTATACGCCCTCGCGCAGCAGAGAGGTAGCAGCATGGCTAACGTTAGCTGTGATGCTAGCGGTAATACGAGCGAAAGAAGGTGCGAATCTGGTAACAAATGAAGGAATAATTAATTCCCCCAAAAACAGCAGGGGGTCCATCGTCTGGCGGTGGTTTGGCTTCAAGTGGGAAATATGTCGAACAGACAACCGTAATTTGTCAAGTGTGGGGCGAAAGCATTGCTATAAAAAGTAGCATTACTGCTAATATGTAGCATCATTTGAAAAGTCACCTGCTAGAGAATGAAGAGTGCTTACTCTGCACGTCAACATCTCCGTTCGGTGCCACACGCCCACACCATCAAAATGCCGAGGCAAAAATAGTGATTTTTTTAGTTGTGATTTCCTTCTCTGCATGAAAGTTTAAAATGAGCATATATTAATGCAGTATGAAGAAGAATGTTTTAATGTAGACACATAGAATAATCATACTGCTGTGATTATATGCATCAAGTGTTCATTCAAGGCTAAGGCAAAATATCGAGATATATATCGTGTATCGCGATATGGCCTTAAAATATCGCGATATTAAAAAAAGGCCATATCGCCCAGCCTTCTGTTCTTATGACTGTGCCTGTTACTACATTACATATAATGTATACTTACAGCAAGTATATAAAATGTTGCTGGTTTTTGGATGTTTTTTAGAGGGCTTTATAGGTGGATAAGATTGGATCCCAATTACCGGAATTCAAAAAATACATAGTTCATGTTAAACTACTAATCGTAACATAAGCTAGTCTGTAGTGAGTGTCCTGTTATATTTTTCGGTTTAAAAAATGGAACTGTGACAAGTTGCAATCTGTCTTCTTAATCTACAAACAAACCGTTGGAATGAATAAATTACCACCTACATACCGACCTACTACTTGATGTAGCTTGTTACTGAGCACACTTGCAAAGCATCAGCTGCAACACACAAGGCATCATACATGTTACATGTTAGCTTTCAAGGCCAAATGTGTGCCCTTGTATGTGCCCATACATGACTCCACAGTGATGAACTCAGAATTGGGGCAAAGATCATGACCACAAGTCTGTCCCACAGAGTTATGACCCACCTTTCTCTTACAAACAGACACAAGCTGTGCTTATCCACAACATGTTCTTCTGTTCCGTGTTGGTTGCTTAAAGAGGCCAATCGGTGGCCTTTTCCCCCTGTTGCTCGAGTGACACAGAATTTTGCAGCTGCAGGTTTCCATCTTGGCCCGTCTTCCATCTCTCGCTGTAGTTAAAACAGTTGGCCTCGCTCTATTGGCGGCTGCTTGTTAAATAGAAGGATGGTAGGTCACACTGCAGTTATTTATCGCCGCCGTTTATCTCCAGCTCAGCTCAGGTCAGACGAAAGCTAACTTGTGTTTACAGTTGATCAAGATCCACTCCAGCTCTAAATTGAAGCCCTTGACTTTGTGCCGATGTTTTGTCGAATTTAACTGCTTCCTTGTAAAAAGCAACCAATAGCGTAAGTCGATAGTGGGGTCTATTGAACTGTGCTACCACGTCATGTTTGCTGTCGAATTTTGTTTTACGCTGTTTATTGGTCGGGCACGAGCAGAGGTGGGTAGAGTAGCCAGAAATTGTACTCAAGTAAGAGTACTGTTACTTTAGAGATTTATTACTCAAGTAAAAGTAAGGAGTAGTCACCCAAATATTTACTTGAGTAAAAGTAAAAAGTATGTTGTAAAAAAACTACTCAAGTACTGAGTAACTGATGAGTAACATACACACACATATCATATATATATATATATATATATATATATATATATATATATATATATATATATATATATACACATATATATATATATATATATATATATATATATATATATATATATATATATATATATATACACACACACACACATATATATATATACACCGTATTTTCCGCACTATAAGGCGCACCGGATTATTAGCCGCACCTTCAATGAATTACATATTTCATAACTTTGTCCACCAATAAGCCGCCCCGGATTATAAGCCGCGCCTACGCTGCGCTAAAGGGAATGTCAAAAAAAACAGTCAGATAGTTCAGTCAAACTTTAATAATATATTGAAAACCAGCGTTCTAACAACTCTGTCCCAAAATGTACGCAAATGTGCAATCACAAACATAGTAAAATTCAAAATGGTGTAGAGCAATAGCAACATAATGTTGCTCGAACGTTAATGTCACAACACACAAAATAAACATAGCGCTCACCTTCTGAAGTTATTCTTCATTCGTAAATCCTTCGAATTCTTCGTCTTCGGTGTCTTCGGTGATAAAGTTGCGCAAGCGTGGGTTCCAAAATGGCCGGCTCCGTCTCTTCGAAGTCATCGGAGTCAGTGTCGCTGTTGTTGTCCAGTAGTTCTGTGAATCCTGCCTTCCGGAAAGCTCGGACCACAGTTGTGACCGAAATATCTGCCCAGGCATTTACGATCCACTGGCAAATGTTGGCGTATGTCGTCCGGCGCTGTCTGCCCGTCTTAGTGAAGGTGTGTTCGCCTTCGGAGCTGTGTGAAAAAAGCCACCCGGCCTCTTCGCGTAAACTTCCCTTAACCACTCGCTCATCTTTTCTTCATCCATCCATCCCTTCGAGTTAGCTTTTATGATGACGCCGGCTGGAAAGGTCTCTTTTGGCAAGGTCTTCCTTTTGAATATCACCATGGGTGGAAGTTAGCATGGCAAGCTAGAACCACAGTGAAGGATGACTTCTCATTCCCTGTGGTGCGAATATTCACCGTACGTGCTCCCGTTCCACAGTGCGGTTCACAGGAATATCAGTTGCTGTGAAATACGGTAGTAATCCGTGTGCGGATGGAGAGATTGCGTCTTTTTATGAACCGGATCCTTTTCGCTTAGTAGGAGCCATTTTGTGGTCTTTACAGATGTAAACAGGAAATGAAACGTACGGTGATATCCGCGCGTTTTTTCTTCTTCTTCCGGGGGCGGGCGGTAGCTTACAGTAGAAGAAGAAGCGCTTCCTGTTCTATGGGGGCGGGTGCTTACCTTGGCGGTTGCTTGCGTAGAAGAAGAAGCGCTTCCTGTTCTACCGGGAAAAAAGATGGCGGCTGTTTACCGAAGTTGCGAGATCGAAACTTTATGAAAATGAATCGTAATATTAATCCATATATAAAGCGCACCGGGTTATAAGGCGCAGTTAGCTTTTGAGAAAATTTGTGGTTTTTAGGTGCGCCTTATAGTGCGGAAAATACGGTATATATATATATATACATATATATACCGTATTTTCCGCACTATAAGGCGCACCTAAAAACCACAATTTTTCTCAAAAGCTGACAGTGCGCCTTATAACCCGGTGCGCTTTATTACGATTAATTTTCATAAAGTTTCGATCTCGCAACTTCGGTAAACAGCCGCCATCTTTTTTCCCGGTAGAACAGGAAGCGCTTCTTCTTCTACGCAAGCAACCGCCAAGGAAAGCACCCGCCCCCATAGAACAGGAAGCGCTTCTTCTTCTACCCGCCCCCGGAAGAAGAAGAAAAAACGCGCGGATATCACCGTACGTTTCATTTCCTGTTTACATCTGTAAAGACCACAAAATGGCTCCTACAAAGCGACAAGGATCCGGTTCATAAAAAGACGCAATCTCTCCATCCGCACACGGATTACTACCGTATTTCACAGCAACTGATATTCCTGTGAACTGCACTGTGGAACGGGAGCACGTACGGTGAATATTCGCACCACAGGGAATGAGAAGTCATCCTTCACTGTGGTTCTAGCTTGCCATGCTAACTTCCACCCATGGTGATATTCAAAAGGAAGACCTTGCCAAAAGAGACCTTTCCAGCCGGCGTCATCATAAAAGCTAACTCGAAGGGATGGATGGATGAAGAAAAGATGAGCGAGTGGTTAAGGGAAGTTTACGCGAAGAGGCCGGGTGGCTTTTTTCACACAGCTCCGAAGGCGAACACACCTTCACTAAGACGGGCGACATACGCCAACATTTGCCAGTGGATCGTAAATGCCTGGGCAGATATTTCGGTCACAACTGTGGTCCGAGCTTTCCGGAAGGCAGGATTCACAGAACTGCTGCACAACAACAGCGACACTGAATCCGATGACTTCAACGAGACGGAGCCGGCCATTTTTGGATCCCACGCTTGCGCAACTTTTCAATTCGGACACCGAAGACGAAGAATTCGAAGGATTTACGAATGAAGAATAACTTCAGAAGGTGAGCGCTATGTTTATTTTGTGTGTTGTGACATTAACGTTCGAGCAACATTATGTTGCTTTTGCTCTACACCATTTTGAATTTTACTATGTTTGTGATTGCACATTTGCGTACATTTTGGGACAGAGTTGTTAGAACGCTGGTTTTCAATATATTATTAAAGTTTGACTGAACTATCTGACTGTTTTTTTGACATTTACTTTAGCGCAGCGTTTTTTTGACATTCACTTTAGCGCAGCGTAGGCGCGGCTTATAGTCCGGGGCGGCTTATTGGTGGACAAAATTATGAAATATGTAATTCATAGAAGGTGCGGCTAATAATCCGGTGCGCCTTATAGTGCGGAAAATACGGTATATATATATATATATATATATATATATATATATATACATATATATATATGTATATATATATATATATATATATATATATATATATATATATATATATATACATAGATATATACAGTATATAATTTATATTTATTTTTTTTGCCGTTTTTGTTTACATGTTAATAGTGTTTTAATGAATATACATGCATGTTTAACACATATAGATTCCTTTCTTTCATGAAGACAAGAATATAAGTTGGTGTATTACCTGATTCTGATGACTTGCATTGATTGGAATCAGACAGTAGTGATGACAAACGTCCAGGTTTTCAAATGGAGGAGAAAAAAAGTTCCTCCTTTCTGTCTAATACCACATGAAAGTGGTTGGTTTTTGGCATCTTATATGTCCAGCTTCCATATTCGTTTTTATACACTTTACAAGAAATACATTGGCGGCAAACTCCGTAGCTCGCTAGCTTGTTTGCGCAGGCTTTCGGAGACTCTTATTTTGAAAGCGCAGGCGCGATGGAGCGGCACTTTTATTGTGAAGACAGGAACTGTGCAGTCAGTCTTTAGGCTTACGGTTGAAATAAAAAATTGTCTTTTTTCCTTCACACTTTTGATTGATTGATTGGAACTTGTATTAGTAGATTGCACAGTACAGTACATATTCCGTACAATTGACCACTAAATGGTAACACCCCAATAAGTTTTTCAACTTGTTTAAGTCAGGTCATGTGACCCCTGGCTCTGTTTGATTGGTCCAACGTCACCAGTGACTGCATCTGATTGGTGGAACGGAGTGAACGTCACCAGTGACAGTATTTGTTGAAATGCAGGCACTATGAAGACAGACCAAAACAAACAAAGCGTGCATTAACAGATCGATAAAAATTAGTAGCGAGTAGCGAGCTGAATGTAGATAAAAGTAGCGGAGTAAAAGTAGCGTTTCTTCTCTATAAATATACTCAAGTAAAAGTAAAAGTATGTTGCATTAAAACTACTCTTAGAAGTACAATTTATCCCAAAAGTTACTCAAGTAGATGTAACGGAGTAAATATAGCGCGTTACTACCCACCTCTGGGCACGAGTTATTTGGTTAGGGTCAGGGTTTGCGGGTTAGGATTATAATAAGGCCATACCGAATAAGGCATTAATAAGTACTTAATAATGACTAGTTAAGAGCCAATATGTTACTAATTTGCATGTTAATGAGCAACTAATTAATGGTGAATATGTTCCCCATACTAAAGTGTTACCATGTTTTTTTTTTACTGGTGCATAAAATGATCCGTGCATGAACATCACCTTGTTCAAACAACAAAACCAACACAGTGCATAAACTCACAACAAATTACACACCTGCAAACCAGTCAGCTGTTGCCGTATCCGTAATACGCCGATAGGGAGAAGTTTGTATTTACACGATGAGTCGGGTGTGTTTTGACCTCTGCCGAACCCCTGAGGCCGACTCACCGAACACCTAGGGTTCGATTGAACCCAGGTTAAGAACCACTGGTCTACACGCTTGCTGGTCAGAAGATAATAGGGCTGGGCCAGGGGTCGGCAACCCAAAATGTTGAAAGAGCCATATTGGACCAAAAATACAAAACAAATTTGTCTGGAGCCACAAAAAATTAAAAGCCATATTACATACAGATAGTGTGTCATGAGATATAAATTGAATTAAGAGGACTTAAAGGAAACTAAATGAGCTCAAATATAGCTAAAAATGAGGCATAATGATGCAATATGTACATATAGCTAGCCTAAATAGCATGTTAGCATCGATTAGCTTGCAGTCATGCAGTGACCAAGTATGTCTGATTAGCACTCCACACAAGTCAATAACATCAACAAAACTCACCTTTGTGCATTCATGCACAACGTTTAAAGTTTGGTGGACAAAATGAGACAGAAAAAGAAGTGGCATAAAACACGTCCTAGAAAGTAGGAGAAAGTTATACATGTAAACAAACTACGGTGAGTTCAAGGACCGCCAAAATTAGTAGGACAAAACGGCCCCTAATCTTTTTCTATTTTTCATATATTTTTGAAAAAGTTCCAGAGAGCCACTCGGGCGGCGCTAAAGAGCCGCATGCGGCTCTAGAGCCGCGGGTTGCCGACCCCTGGGCTGGGCAATATAGACAAAAGAGTATATCTCGATATATTTTTACTTAAACTCGATATTCGATAAATATATCGATATATTTTCTGGTGAAAGTATACTTATAAAGATATTAATTTTTGAGCGAAATTCACTGAAATTGATCTGAATGACAACTGTACTGTAAACAGTCAGTGGCATTTTTGATAACCCAGTTAGTCAAGATGGGTATTAACAGCACAGAAAGGTAACTGTTTAAATAGCACATAATTACATAACATAAATAAAATAGAAAAATATTATTTCTACGTAAAATAAATAACATAGCTGTGGAAATAATACAAAATGTATCAAACTCAGATAAAAAATAAATTTGCAGGCCGGCACTTTTTAATTCACAATCGACAATGTGTTGGACTGTCACACAGGTACGGTTCTGTGGTCCTACTTGACCACATGTCTGGTCAGCGCCAAGTAAGTGACTTGACTTAATTGTGCGGCTATAATTTTCCTCACTTCAGCATACATTTTTGGCAGCATTTCTTGTGCGAAATAGGCCCGGTTTGGCAACTCGCGAACAGTTTTGATTTGGGCTTATATGGTAAACAACTCAAATGAATGTTTTATCCAAACGCGTACCTTTGTCCAAATGTGGCCAAATAGACGCATTGTGGGTTTCCTGGATGTCGTCTACATCGCTAAAAGACAAATCTAAAGAAGAGAATCCCTCTGCCATTTCCCACTAGTTTTTTTAATATATAAATCGCCCGCTTGAATATTGCCTCTGCTCATCTCCGACTCTCTCATCGTCATTTGGGTGTCTGTTGTGATTTCCCTTCCTGGTTCAATGACCCGCCCTATCTTGCCTCTGATTAGCCTGTCCCTAATGTTTTGCCCTAATCTCAACCAATCGTGACTCATCAAATGAAAACAACCAACTAATCATGGCTGTTCTTATACGTAAACTAACCAATAATCATTGATGTTTCCCGTATAGTTTGTCCTCTGCCTGTGGAATTGCATTAGTCCACTTCTCTCTTACTCTTCTCCCTCTCTCTTCTTTTGTATCACGTAGCTTAGCTAACCGCTACATGGGTCTAAACATAGCTAAGCTACGGAAAACACTACTTATTTAAAAGTAGTAATTTTTTTTAAAGGGTATGCTTATAATCATACTAATCAACAGGCCTGCAACTGACATAGCTGTAAAATACATGCCAGGCCTGTAGTTGCTGATATTACTACACACTTCATGTAACCATAACCTTAACACTTAACATGGTGTTAGTTTTCCATTCTGAGACTTGTGATGATACATTTGCATTCCTACAGGAAACTGGATTTTTAGTTACGCATGTTTTTGCGCGATATTGACTCTTTACCTAATTCAGAAGGTACAGCTGTCTTGAGTAAGGCATGGAGCAGAAACCCTGTCAGACTTTGGAGGAAATTCATTTCCTCTGATGGTTCCACCAACGTGGGATCAATACATGCAAACAGTTGTTGGTGAGCCGAGGTTTCCTCCCCAAGCAGTCCTCCCAGTTGAGCAGCAAGTCTGTTAGTCAGGATCTCATCAACTCATGTGTCATAGTTTCATGGTTCCTACTAGTCAAGAAATTCCTGGAATGCCATTGGAGTTTTGGTGCGCTGCCTCCCAGATAAAGAAGTCAGGGAGCCTGATGGATAGTCTGTGGACGTTTGGGAATGCAAGAAAAGTTTTCCAGGCTACATCACTGGGACACAGGCAAACTCCCTGATGGAGAAATTATGGAAAAGTCAAGGAATTCACATCATGTAGGAGCTTTTCTCCTTATGGAAGCCCATTAAATGGTAAGTTCCTGCCAGTTTTTGCTCTCTGGTTCCCTCTGTTAAGCGCACATTCAAATTCCTCTGTGATGTGGCCTCTCTCGTATCTATCTTTTCATTCCTTCCTCTTGTTCTAAAACAAGTAGTGTATTGTATGTGCTCAACAGAGCGGCCCGCCCCCAAAGATATAGTACTGTGTGTTTGTCCCGACCCGCCTGTCAGACTTGGTTAATCCTCTCCCCGACGGCCTACTCCTCCTCTTCCCCAAAAGGTCTCCTATTGGCTGATGTCGTCCTCTCAGTCAGCTGATTCGTTCCCTTACCTGCCACTCATCACCCGCCCTTGTCCATCTTGGCCAATCGCATGCGAAGTAACCCCTGATTGCCCTCACAGGATCAGATTGTAATCGAGGTCCTAGTCTGTAGTACAGCACTCAAGCGACTCCCATAATGATTTGCAGAAGTCATTGTCTTCTTCCTTAAAGTACCAGTAGAGTGGAAATACAAGTTGCCTCTATATGGAAGCTATGATCACATATATCTGAATTATCTTCTTCTTCTTCTTCTTGTACTTGTATAGCGCTTTTCTACCTTCAAGGTACTCAAAGCGCTTTGACACTACTTCCACATTTACCCATTCACACACACATTCACACACTGATGGAGGGAGCTGCCATGCAAGGCGCTAGCCAGCACCCATCAGGAGCAAGGGTGAAGTGTCTTGCTCAGGACACAACGGACATGACGAGGTTGGTACTAGGTGGGGATTGAACCAGGGAGCCTCGGGTCGCGCACGGCCACTCTTCCACTGCGCCACGCCGCCCCATTATGACACCTAAAGACTTCCAAAGTTTGCGAATAAATAGATATGATTTAAATAGTATCAATCTCACTGAGTTTCCCTAGCCATTTTGAGAGATAATGAGGAAGCCAGACATGTCATCACGTGATTTAGTGGTAGGGACCGCAGATCCCTTCCCCACCAAAAACTATGCAAATCGGGCAGACTTTGTGAGAACCTATGATTACTTTAGGTAAAATCATGATCCAGAACCTTATATTGTTGATCCTGAATATAAGAAGGATGAGCTACAACTTTTAGAAGCTTCGCTAAACAAATCCAGCTTGAGTGAAACACTATAGCATCATGTAGCAGTAATGCTAAGTGCTAAACAAGAAATACAAACTACAAACATAGTTCAATGATAGCTTACTGTACAATGTTTTCTCATACTTTGATGACGACTAATAGGATGTCCATATCTTCTCGTTAAATGAACAATTAATCATGATGCACACGAAGGGTTAATCTCCTTGCAGTCACTGTCTTTGGTTGTGTGTGTTTGACTCTATCCCTGTGTAAACATTGAATGTCACAGATGAACAGATTCTAGATTCAAGACTAAATCCTCCTATTATCCAGATGAGTGGCATTATTCATAATCTAGAATAACTTTGACAAGTCGAGACGCGATGATGCGGGAGCAGCAGGACATCGCTGCCGGCTCACAGTAAAGGCAGCAGAGGGCAACTTAGCTGTTAGTATCATTGTGCTGCTAAGAAATAATTTGTTTGCTTTAGCGCTTATAATAACAACATCGCCAATATTTGGTTAATATTCAGGTCACGATATGTATAAAGAGTATTGTTGGCAAGTTTTGTTGGCAAAATAGAGAGACCCCATTGACTACATTGATAGCAGACCTTTTATGTATTTATTTATTTACAACTTAGAATGCATAAAAAAAGAAAAACATATGTGTTCATGTCTTATATGGAGATTGTGAATGATAGGTAGCACATCTCGGTCTAATTTTTTGCGTATTTCCAGTATGATCTGATACTATGGTCAGAGTGCAGAAGCATTCCCATTGTGACGTCAATCTCCGGAACTAGCTGAAGGTATTCGGAGCGGAATGTTCAAAATGACTGACTGAATTGGTGGCATTTTGTGATGTTTAAACTGTGTTTTTACATACTTTGTGGATTGTAAATATGATTGGATATTGTTTAATGGATATAATGTAGCACCGTTAAGCATATAAAGTCAACTTGTTTTTCCACTCAACTGGTAGGGAAGGTCTTAGTCATTGTTGGAAGTTATCTGGGATTGCCAATTCAATTTATTGATATTTGATGTCCTTATCAAAGTGGTTATGATGTGTGGTTTGTAAATCTTAAAGCAAATAGCAGAAGAGGAAACGAACTGTCCTAGAAATCATAACGAACTGGAAAAGTGCATACTTGTGCTTCTATTGCAGACTGGTGTAAAGTGAATACAGTGAGGTTCCCCATGCTGGGGAAGTTAGCACCTCAGTGTGTTTGCACTGACTTTCTTAGGACTGATTGTTTTCGACAGACTGTGACACTTGGCGGGTGTATTTGTATGGGACTGAAGCTGTCTCCATCAAGCAAAGACTACTGTAGAGGTGGGAATCTTTGGGCACCTCACAATTTGATTATAAATCGATTGTGTTACATTCAAATATTAATATTATTAATAATATGTCTACAAGGATTTAGTGCCCACAGCATAGATATATTCATCGAAGACTAGATATGTGAGAACTGTAGTAGCCTGCTAAGTGAAAAATGTTAAAGTGTACAAATAATTTATTATTTTCTTGTTTCACTTATTCACATTTTAGCTAGCCTAGCACTGCGGCTAGCAAAGCTTGTCCTTCTCCCTCCTCCGTGTGTGTCCACAATAACCCAGCTAACACTTAACCTTAAAAGAAAGTTAGCTAATGGTTATCCCACGACAAGTTATAACCAAACCTAGAGCTAATGTTTGGAGAACATCCTCATTAATGCCGTAATTTAGAACCGCCTGTATTATTTTATTACACATACGTAAATAATCGATGTTTGGACAGTTGTCCATTGATTCATGAATCTCCCACGTTCTAAACGTGATGCATTGGAGAATCGATTTGACCCACCTGCAGACTGCTGTGTGCGTACCTATGGCCCACTTGCATTTTAATGTCTTTAATGTCCTTTGTGTTCTTTGATGTTTCCCTCTTACACACATGCTTATGTGTGCTATGGCTATGAGGTTTGTTTCCCCTTGGCCTCAGTCTGGACCCCCTCTCCAGGGGCCCAGACTTAGACCGAATATTTTTTTTTCTCCCCTCCTCCCCACCCAGCGTTTACCTGTTTCTCACCTTTCTTGTAAGGGGTGCCGGAAGTTGGCAGAACCGTCAGCGATCCTGTTCTGTCTCCCCGGAATGTTTGTCTGCTCTTGAATGGGATTGTGCTGAAAATCTTAATTTCCCCTCGGAGATTATTAAAGTATTTCTGATTCTGAAACTGCAGCCAATCACAACCTCCTGTAGAAGAGTACGTCAACTTTTATTTAGTATTTTGCAGCCAAATAGGCCGGACAAATTGTCACTCCTTGTTGAAAGATTCGTAGCCAGGCTAGTAGTAAACAGTATGTGAAGCTGCACCCTGTCCTGGTCCCGCCTCTACACAAGTATTTGCACAGAACTGCAACAATACTGTTTTGGTGACCTCAGCAGGCCTTGTCTTCCTGCATGCTGCACCTCCTTCCACAGGGAAGCAGAAGCCTATACCAGCAGACCAACAAGTCTGGTCAAATCTACACTGTCGATGTTATCATGCATGCACAGCAGCATCTGTGTGGGTTTTGAATAGGAGTCAAGTCCAGCATTGTCCCTGTTTGTCTTTAGAGGCCCTGTCAACAGCTCATGTGACTCGTGAGCAATCAAACCCGACGAGCCACATACAGTCCAAACTGTTAAAAGTTTTATAGGAGCAAGTGTAACAGACGGACTGTGAAGATGCCTGATCAAAAGGAATAATGGTTATTTTTAGATGCTGTGTCATCAAAAGGTTTGCTACAGCACCAATTGGCCTTGATGTCACTATTTGTTTGTCAACATGAGACACCTGAGAACCGGGCATGTCCCGCTTATTCGAGCCACTGGGAACAAGACGCCTGGCCATGGTTGCCATGGCAGCACAAAGTGACACGGCAGTGTTGGGTTCCACCCGTGGCAGGTCAGCTGTTTGTCATTTTAGAAAGAGACGTGAGGATTCTGCCTTGTGATGAATTACAACTCAATGTAGCAGCTGATGAATCTTCACAGATGTTATTAAAAACCTTAAGTGTCCCATTGGTGACAGAGTTTAAGGACTCTATTAGCCTTCAGTTAATTACAACTGAAGCCTGCTGGTGTACAAATTGGGAGTTTTTCTATGCATCCTGTGGATCTGCTGTCATCTTGATGACTAAATCATGTTGTTGAATGAGGGAGGATGTCAGAGTGTCAGGGCCCTCAGTGATAGCACACGTGAGGATAAGAATGATGCAAGTCCTGTGGCGATGGCATTTGCAGGCACCAATGGCGTCTTTAATCTCCGTCCATTGCTTTGATCTGTTGGTCAGGCCTATGGTTAAGAAGACTTTTTTGACTGTTTTTGCGCAAGTTGCAGCGCAAAGCCCGCATAGTTCTCACGCCGTTATTGATCATATAGTACCAGTGTCGCCCCCACTCTGAAGCATGTGACCTCCATGTCTCGCTTTACGGCGGCAGCTTAAGTGTCAGGAAGTGGAGCAGAAGTGAACGCTTCCTCACATTCTCCTCCACTGATGACCTACTCCACTCGTGTGACTTTTGGAAACAACTACATAATCATACAGTAGACGGCCTTTCTACTGCTTTTACCACTCCTCCAAGAATATTACCATGAAGAATTTGAACATGATTTAAAATCGTTCACTCACTAAAAGCCGTAGTGGAGGCCTGTGTTCTTTTTGAGATATATTTGCTCACAGTTAGCATGTTTAGATCACATCCTGTCAATGCTGAAAGTCCCATACTGGTGATTAAGCTCATACCAGTTTTGCGGTGACAGTTAGTCAAGTTAATGTTTAGGTTGACTGCAGGTCATGTCTCACTTCACTTGTCATAATTTACTGTATGTCTGGGTGTGTGTCTTCAGAACTTAATGGCCACGTACTGGGCCATTGCACGCACGCACACACACGCACACACACATGCACACAGAAAGCCTAGACTCGAGTGTGCTGGTAACGAAGACTAGTGCCTGATTTGTGGCCCAGTGCCAGCTCATGATGATTTACAGCAGCACCTTTCCACAACGCTTTGCTCTGTCAGGAAGGCTGGTGGCCTGAATGCTGGTGATTTAGACGGGGAGTCTCGATACCGAGGCTGAAACTAACCTGAAACAAGGAAGCTTTGTGCATTCTCATTCAATGAGGACAACAAACTCCTGCAGAGCAGTTTGGTCCTAACTGTCCTTGGTCAGGTTGTTTTTGCACTCATGGAAGTGAAGGACGCTTTCAACATATTGCTACCTTCAACCTTGCAAACTATCATGATAATGGTGCATGGAATTATTCAGTTAATACCATATTCATGGTCATCGTCAGCTAGAAATAATATCTGCTACGTATACATCTGTCCTTTTTATTTGAACAAGGCAGTAAATGTTCCATTTATACAGCGGTACCTCCAGTTTTCTTTCATAACCCATTATAAAAGGTCAAACATAAACCAAAGCAGTGTTCCCTTAAGAAATAATGTAAATCCAAATCATCTGTTCCAGACACCCATAAATAAGAACACAAAATAGATTTCATAGAATATAATTATAGTTTTACATGCAGAGAACAATGTGAAATACAAAATAATAATTTAAATAAATAAATTAACATTTAAGGCAAGTGTTGCCTTAAAGGAGGGCTCATATTTTAGGGCACCAAGTTAAGTTGTAAAGGCACTAAGGCAAACATTATTTTCTTTCGAGGCAAGGGCTCCAAAAACTGTTTTTTTAATTCATAATACTATCAACTTGTCAGCTTTTTGTCATTACATGATGCCTTTATCTCTATTTTTACATTTTGATAGAGGGAGGTTATTTTTTTTTTTTTAAGTTATGTACATTTATATGTAGATGCTGTATCGGGACAGATCCATTAAGAGTTTGAGCAGAAATATGTCGTATAGGAATTACTATACACATCCATCCATTTTCTACCGCTTGTCCCTTTCGGTAAAACATTAACAAAATGCTGTGTCACATGAATGGTTTTTAAAGTTATACCTCTGTGACATTAAAAAAACACAAGTAATGTAAAAAAAACATGGTGTTTACTTTTTGATATCAATATAAAACTCAAAGCAGTTTGGCTATTGAAGATGAAGTCTAATAAACAAACTTTGTTCTTTTCCAACAACGCCTCCTTGTGGTTCAGTGCAACAGTTTGGCCAACAAAAATAAAGATGAGTGACACCTCCCACATCAAATACACAATGTTCACAGCCTGCGTTCAATTTGATGAGATGACAAAACATTTTAGCTAGTATTTATGCTATTTGAACACTGATTCCGTTTGCAATTAAATAAAGGACGAGTGAGCATCCCATTCCCAGTAAACAAACTAAAGACTTTATAAACAAGTTGTGACAACGCTCACGACACATCACATGCTGCATGTTTCCTCACATCATTAACTCTCAGTCACAGCAGCTGATGGGCGCTGTATTGAGAAAATAAAAGCAACATCAAATAGTTTTCTCCTTCGCTGTATACTTTTAGTGTGGGGACAAGTGCGTCTGTCTCCAATATTGTCCACACCTGTCTCCATCTAAACACAGCAGTGCGCTCTTAAACGCACGTCGGGAAGCGAAGGAAAATGACGTTAAAACAAGCGCTTGGCTCCGTTTACTCAGAGGGGAAATCTCCGGAGCAAAGTCCATGTAGTTAGTCCGCCATGATTATCAAGCCAAAGGACGCTAGTGGGCATGCACCTGACTTCGTGTTGCCAAAATGCATTAATAAATGACAAGTTTTCGGTAATTAAAACATTTGATGTTGTTACTAACTGTAGGGGATTTTATCGCAAATTATCATTATACCGTTTACCGTTACATCCCTAGTCCATTAACCAGTAAAAAGTCAAGGGCGGTCACTGGTTACTGGTGTTCAATCCCCACCTTCTACCATCCTAGTCACATCCGTTGTGTCCTTGGGCAAGACACTTCACCCTTGCTCCTGATGGATGCTGGTTAGCGCCTTGCATGGCAGCTCCCACCATCAGTGTGTGAATGGATGAATGTGGAAATAGTGTCAAAGCGCTTTGAGTACCTTGAAGGTAGAAAAGCGCTATACAAGTATAACCCATTTATCATTTATTTATGTGTTGTGTACTGACTGTAACAATGCTGACACACCAACAGTTTTTATATTATCCTCTCTCTAGTCGCTTATTAGAACTTGTTTCTTAGTGTTTAAAGCTATTTTAGCGGTTAGCATAGCTATTGGCATGCCTGCTCCTGGCTTTCTCTCAGTGTGTAACATGTTTAGCCTAGTCCTCTAGTGATAATAATACTTGATAATGATATTTAAGATACAAAGAAATGCAGTTTACTTGCCATAATGGAGATGTATATTCCACACTGTGTGCAGAGACCCATAATTAGCTGCTAGCCACTTGTTAGCAGATGGACAAGAAAAAATACAATGTCAGTCAGAATGATTAATCGGCAATAACAATTATGTACTTTTTCAAGAAAATTGTCCGATACTGATCGTTGACCGATCGATCGGCCCAAATTTTAGCCGCCATTAGAGTATGCGAAGACAACGTGTTTACAGTATTTCTTATTCCTTGTATATTTCTGTTACAACATACTTGACAATGGAGAGAAAGAAAAAAGAAAGGAACTTTTGACTTGCATGAACTTGAGAACTGAAGAATGTTGATTATTGAAACTATCTAAAAAAAAGAATAAAAAAAAGAAACTATCTTTCAGCCTTTTTTCTCTGTTGTAGTCTTTAAACTAGTAGGCCGTTTATAATACTTGCATTTATATGCACATTTAATTTATTCTTGAGGTACAGAAAACAGTGTTCTTATTTACAGTAATATTTCTTCTTTAAAGTAAATCATTTTGAATGTGATGAATGGATGGATGGATGTTTGTGGGTTTTAAAAAAAATAAAGCTTTGTCAAAATATTTCAGTATAAGTACTTTTTGAAAATTTTGAGCACATTTAAAAATATTGCGATAATAACTGTGATACTTTTGGGTACAATAACTGTGATAAGAAATTGTCATACCATTACGTTGCTATTGAGTACTTAATTCCGCAAAACAATACAGGGCAAACAGGCTAGTTTGGGGAAAACCTTTGGTGAAATGAATGCCAGAGCGTAGGATACCATGAACAGTTTAGAGGAACTGCACTTTTTTCTGCAATTTCCTAATGTATTGAAATCTACAATAATTCTGTTTATACTCAACTACACGTTACAACATTGGGTATGAGTGTGTTGGGAAATTAAATGGATAATTTTCGAACAAACGCTGTCACAAGCAAATGTTTTGTAAATTAACACCTCTATCAAAATGTGGAGCATACATGATTGTCTTAAATTCATGTCCATGCTGTTGAAATTCCCAAAAATATCATCACTTTGTGCACTGAATTGACAGGATTTTGTAAGAATGGTCATATGACCACACCCTAATACCATGGCCTGTTTCAAGTCATCATCCCACCTCGTGCTATGGGATTGTTCCACCCTCCTTGTCTCCTTTTGTCTGTGCGTTTGATGCCTTTGAAAACGTCTCAGCTGGGATCTGTTGCGGAATGAGCTTCCCTCCCCATGGCCGAGTTTAAACCTCGCTTCTGCTGACCTTAGCCACTGGCTTACGGAGGAATTCCCCCATGTTGCTGCAGGTGGGGCCGCAACAATATTGACTCAGGAACTCACTTCATTTTAGTCGTAGTGTGCGTGTGCGTGTGTGTGTGTGTGTGTGTGTGTGTGTGTGTGTATGTTTGTGTGTGGAGCAGACTATGACGCACAGAGGCAGGAATCTATTCTCGTTTTAACCAGAAAGCTCTTCTCCTCCCTTAAACTCATCGTTTTAATGCCAAATAAATCCGAATTGAAGTTTCTCAGTGTCTCCGTGGAAACGAGGGCTTTTAATTTGATGAAATATAATGAATATAATAATAATATAGTATTATAGCATGAACAAGCACCACCCTCAGTGTTCATAGACATAAAGCAAACATTAAATCATTGTGTGTTCAAAGTTCAAGTGTGCTTTTTGCTCACTCGGAAATGTGAAGAAGTAAATGTTAGCTTAAGCTGCTCTGTTGAAGTTGGAGCAAGTGTTTTTGTGACATAAGATATTTCCCCTCGCTAACGGATGTGCTTCTCACTTTACAGCCAGTGGCGCTCTTGGCATTCTAAGAATTTAATCACATGTTGTGCAGAAATATATTTAGACACGTAGCTGCTCTTTGTACTTTTTGTTTATACTTTGGCTGCCTTCACACATTTAATTAAGTGGCCTGGTCTGGACCAAGAACGTTATTTGGTGCACAATTTGAGGCGGTTTCTTTGCTGCCTCACAGGTATTTTTGTCAGGGGCAAAAGTATTTTCAGAAATAAGGATTTGAGCTTGAAACGTAACTCACATATTTCAACCCAAAATATCCTTTTCTGGTTTGAATACATAGGTTTATATTATGCTACCAGATTAGGTACACAAAAAGCTTCTAAAATATACTATAAACGTAGCAACAATAAGTTGGCAACACTCACTACGTTTCCATGCATTAAATTAGTCAAATGTCTCAAATAATTCGTTTTTTTGTATTTTCACACATAATTGTGAAGTCCCAGTGTCCATGCACACTCTCTAATGCAAATTAGTCATTCTTAGTGTGCCTCCCGCACACTGGGGGGCGCTTATTTCCTTTTAGCGCGGATACATGTATGGCTTTTCTGGTTACGTCTCTAATAGCTATGCTGATGGTAAATAGCAGACAGCATCAGGAAATTATCTTAGATTGTGCTACGAACATGACGCTACTACCAAAAATGTCTCGGAGCATATGCACGTCCAAAGCAAAGAAAAACCAGCACGAGAGTTGTTTTGAAGGAATTTTCAGACGGCGAATCATGGAAACAAAATGTTTGAATGTCTCGGCGTTCATTTAAGGCTCGTTCGTGCCCCGGCCGATACTGTTGCTGTTTTTCTGGACTATCTTGCCAGTTGTGTGGAATACAAAGTTATTGCTAATCAGTTTGGAGTGCACAAATGCAGCGTGAAAAGGTTTGTAGACGCATTATTATTTGCCTTGTAATGTACCTGCTTCATTCTCTTCAATCTCATTTGTAGGGATGATGTTTGTTAAGAAATTATCGACTTCAATGCCATTATTGAATCCTCTTATAGAACCGATTCCTTATCGATTCTCTTATCGAATCCAGATAGGTTGTTGTATATGGTAAAAAAAGCCCCACAATACTTGGTTTAACAAAAACTCCCTTTTGGTAGCCTTCGCTTTTATTTTTTAAGAAAAAAATTAAATTAAAGAAATTAATAATGATTGTTAGTGCTCCTTTAATTGGGCCACCTAAGAAAAATACATGCAGGAAAAATCCTGCATTCATTTGTATTATTTATTAGACATACCTGCAAACTCTGGAGTGGTGTAGGCTACAAGATAACGTTAACATTATCAGACACATACAAAAAGGCTAACGTTAACTTTACCGTTAGCCATTGACTATGCTTTGGTAACGTTAGTCTAGCTAACATTACTGCAGTCCTGGTTGAAATAAGAGGTAACGTTATTTTAGCCTAAAGGCTACAAGTGAGCAGAAATGGAAATCAACTGGCAACAGTTAACGTTAGTTACTCACCGGCACTATCACTGGGACTGCAGGTTGAAGCAGAGGAAGAGGGACGTGCTTTGTCATCTCTGTCGCTGCTTCTCCACGTGTCGAAGACACGACACGTTTCTCTAACCTTCAGGTTATGTACGGCCTGAACATGTTTCAACATGTTTGTTGTACTGCTCCCCTTACAGGAAAGCAAAGCCTGGTAATAATTGCAGATAGCCGTTTCCTCGTCGTATTTTTTAGTAAAGTGAAGCCTTGGAGCGTTTTTTCCGGTCCATTGTTGTTGCTGCTTCTGTATCTGCCGCCAAATGACTGCGCTACGTCATTTCCTGTGACATGCCACAGGACATTTCCTGAGACACGGTATTTCTTCCCAGGGATTCGAGTAAAGAACCAAATCTTTTTGTTTACTATAGTGGCTTCAATAACGGGAACCGTTTCTCAAAAAGGGATTTGAATCCATGGAATCGGTTCTTTTCTTATCAAACAATCGGGAGAACGGGTTTTCGAACATCATCCCTACTCATTTGTATTTCGTTCAGGAGTCTGAATTCACCAGTATTCTCCATTTCCTTAGCTATCTTCTTAAATAAATCTGTTTCTTTTTTAACTCTCCCATTGATGCACTTCAAAATGTTACGTTCTTTTAATTTGTGAAACAAATAAAACATATTATTTTTCATCACAGTTGTTGCTTATGCAGGGCTGTACGCTTAGCTTTTTCACTAGTAGAACCGGTGCTACTAAATTAAAAAAATTAGTAGCACAAAAAACTTTTTGTAACACAGAAAAAAATTAGGAACACTCATACATATAAACACAATTCCATCATAAGGTCATCTGTAAAGCTCAATTAAACACAGAGAACATCCTTAAACTGTGCAAGCACTGTCACTAACATGAGTGTCAGGCTGGGCGATATGAATCAAAATTCTATCCCGATATAGTTTGGCCCGTAAACTAACCCATAAATGGAAATATCTGTTGACGTAACCAAATATTTTCACCATGCCTTGATTTAAAACTTTTCGGGACTGATGGGGATCCCAAATACACACAAATAAGTAAGAAAAGTAGGTTTTGCATAGAGATGTCCGATAATGGCTTTTTTGCCGATATCCGATATTCCGATATTGTCCAACTCTTAATTACCGATACCGATACCGATATATACAGTTGTGGAATTAACACATTATTATGCTTAATTTTGTTGTGATGCCCCGCTGGATGCATTAAACAATGTAACAAGGTTTTCCAAAATAAGAGAACAACTTCAACTCAAGTTATGGAAAAAATTTATTATTGAAGTCACAAAGTGCGTTATTTTTTTTAACATGCCTCAAAACAGCAGCTTGGAATTTGGGACATGCTCTCCCTGAGAGAGCATTAGGGGGTTGGGGGGGGGGAGGGGTTAGGGGTTAGCTGGGGGTGTATATTGTAGCGTCCCGGAAGAGTTAGTGCTGCAAGGGGTACTGGGTATTTGTTCTGTTGTGTTTATGTTGTGTTACGGTGCTGATGTTCTCCCGAAATGTGTTTGTCATTCTTGTTTGGTGTGGGTTCACAGTTTGGGCGCATATTTGTAACCGTGTTAAAGTTGTTTATACGGCCACCCTCAGTGTGACCTGTATGGGTGTTGATCAAGTATGTTGCATTCACTTGTGAGTATGTCAAAAGCCGTAGATATTATGTGACTAGGCCGGCACGCAAAGGCATTGCCTTCAAGGTTTATTGGTGCTCTGTACTTCTTCCTGCGTCCGTGTACACAGCGGCGTTTTAAAAAGTCATAACATTTCATTTTTGAAACCGATACCGATAATTTTGAAACCGATACCGATAATTTCCGATATTTCATTTTAAAGCATTTATCGGCCGATTATATCGGCAGTCCAATATTATCGGACATCCCTCGTTTTGCATAATAGCCTCCCAACTTAATAGGTGTTTTTAAACAAACAAAAAAGAAAAAGCCTTGAAATTAATATAAGAAAAGTCAAATGTAATCTCCATTCTTCTTTGAAAAAATATTTAGCTATGCTCAATTATTCAGCTAACAAAAACACAAAAGAATAAAATGGAAAAAAAAGTGCACGTTTCAATGTCGGCAACATAAAAATAATTGACCTTTAGCAATGGTGTTTTTATAGATGAACACTATTATAGGACATAAACAAAAAGATTTTAGCTAAGAACACCAACCTGCCAACTGCTTCATGACAGGCTGTGTTCTGAAAATTACTTTTAAAAAGTCTTTAATTCTAGTTGCTTGTTACTTTTCCACAAAAAAGTTATTGAATTACTAACGGAATTACTCTTTAAGAAATGTAATTAATTACTTTGTAAAATAATTAATGTGTTACTTAAAGAAAAATCAAATATCTGGCATAATGCCTTTAAAATAAATGTGTGTATGCCTCTGTGTGTGCCTTTTAAAAGGCAGCGACTGCCTAGTGAGTGATGTGTGACGTCACGCTCAGTCTGAGTCTCACATGCATAGTTTAGCTGTTTTGTTAGCTTAGCCTAGCATGGGCAGTTTGTAGGCTCTGACGGCAGCTCTTTTTGAGTCTTTCACTGGTTTCGTGTTACCTCTGCTCAATAGATAGATTGAATGTGCTTCTATGGCTGTATGTTCTTGTCAACAAACGGCGTATTGTTCAGATGGCAAGTTTGTCACTTCAATCGTAGTTAGTAGCACGCAGTGCAGTTTGTGTCAAGTTTTAAGGTGGTGAAAATAACTTTGTCTTTTACAGATTAGTTCTTCCAACTAACACCTTGTTTTCTTTATTGTTGGAAGACGACTTGGAGCTCACACACGGCCCCGCTACAGCTAAATACCTGCTCCTCTCTCTGCATGGAGGAAAAGAAGGAGGGACGCACACACCGCTTTCAACGCGTCACGAGTGATCAGTGATAATTCCGCATCAATCACTTGTCCATTTGGTTATGGTTTAAGTTTATTTCAAACATGTTATATAGATGGGCGAAAATTTGACTCTAGTTTGATAAAATTTGGATGGTTTTATTTTATGAGCAAAACGCTAATTAAAGGGTAAAATCTGTATTCGCACGTGTGCTATTTTTTTTTTTTTTTAAATACTTGCAAGACATATTTTAGTCACAAATGCAACTAAATGCCCGCAATGTTCGGCCCTTTTGTGTTTTTTAAATGGTTTCTGCTTCCAAGTTATATCCCGTGTGTTGAGGCTGGTGCATGCGCGATACAAAGGGTCCCCTGCGGCGGCACGCACCCACTCGAGAAATCTGGTTTTCAATCGCATAATCCAGGTGTGCATAATCCAGAATGCAATTGAATTAGGGTGTTTCCATGGGTTGTAAAATGCTTATTTCGAGCAGACGTATTTGAGAAATCGGACTAATTTAGTGCATGGACACGTACTGGCTCATCCCCCCTGCTCTGTCTTCTTTTTCGATGGCAGATCAGGTGTGTTTGAAGTGTTTAAAGGAGAACTGCCGTTTTTTAAATTTGCCTATCATGCACAATTATTTTGTGATAAACACACGTCTTTCTTTTTTTATGCATTCCAACTCGTAAATAAACTTGAATAAAGTGAGCTAACAATGAAGTCAATGGGAGTCACTGTTTTATGCCTATAAAGCGCTCTAAAAAATCCAAACACCTATCACAGTTTTATATACATGCTGTAATTATACAGTATCTGTAACCTAATAACAGGCACAATCATAGTATGTGATTATAACGTATTTTGCTTATTTTAAGCATATGGCAGCGCATTCATTTCACAAACACATCACAATGTTGGCTTTTCCTTTCAGCAACAACTACTAGTACTAATCACGACAGACTTAATGAGAGACAACGAACATCATAAAATCAATCACTTACTGTACAATGTCTGATCTTGCTGGGATGCCGAACGATGGGATGTTCATGTCTTGCTGTTTAGATTAAGGATTGATCATCCACACAAAGGGTTGAAAAAAGATGGTGCCTGCAAACAAACGTCTTTTTGTGTCTTTGTGATCACTGCGCGGCTAAAAGTAGTTTGTCTGTGTAAACGCTAATAATATCAATATCGATAATACTTGGTTAATATTCATATTACGAGATGTAAATGGAATATTGTTGGCATTTTTTTTATGCATGTTTAGAGTAATTTAAAGGCATAATGAATGGATTACTCCCATTAACACCATTGCTAGCCACAGAGAAAGAGCCGATTATTACAAATGCAAAAAAGAAGAATGTGTATGTTTTCTTGTTTCTCATTAAGATTGTGAATGATAGGCTTTTTTTTAAATTTTTTTTTTTTTTATAAGAGCACTTGACCTTTAAAGGGGAACTGCAGTTTTTTGGGGAATTTTGCCTATCGTTCGCAATCATTATGAGAGACAAAAGGTTTTTGTTTTTTTCGCTTTCTAACATACAAAAATCCGCTTGTTCAATTCAGCTAATGGAACCAATCAGTTCTACCTCTAAATCACTTTAAAAATGCATTCAAAAACTGCCAACAATACTTCATTTACGTTCTGTAACCTGTTTATTAACCAAAGTGTCGCGACATTGTTATTGTAAGAGCGAACATGGAGGAACTATTTTTATAGCGTAGTAACACATCAGCAAGCTAGGATATTAGCCGTAAAGGCTTGCTACGGAAAGTGATAAGCTAGCTTCTACGACAGAGTATGTACTCTAGTTGTACGGTGATGTGCTGCATGTATTATGAACAATAGTATAGTGACTTACTCAATGGACAGTTGTCCGTTTGGCCGGGGACGTTTCCAGTTGATTTGGGCACTCCAATAATTCGGCATCGGTTGGCTGAAAAGTTCCAGATTTGCAGCGTGACCAAATCGCACCGACCTCACTTTCTGGGCTTTCGTCTGCGTCATTGTTTTACCCTCTTCTACGTGCTCGCTTCTATAAGCAGCAGTTCATCCTCCGTTCGTATATTCAGCTTCAAAAATATATGCTTGTGAGTTCTCATTTGTCCAAAAATAGTAGTCTTCTTGTCTGTTACCAAGTGTGTCATGATTACAACGCTCGCGTGTTTGTTTGCGGAAGTAGGAACACACAGTAGATGCTGGAAGTCGGATGTGCCCTGCTATTGAAACGGAAATAAATGCGCCAGAGAAGGAAGTCCTGCTATTGATTAAAATGACCAAAATACGGTTAATATTGTACACCAGCGCCACCCGCGACCCCAAAGGGAATAAGCGGTAGGAAATGGATGGATGGGATGTCTGTTACTACATTATTGATAGACTTGCAGTGTTTATATAAAACGTTACTGGAGTATTTAAAAATTGTTTTAGAGGGCTTTGAACGCTACAACAGTGGCTCCTATTAGCCGCATCTTGAAAGTTTTTTTTAATAATCTAAAACCAATGTCTCAAGCTTGGTTGGCACACATCTGAGTTATGATAATCACATTCACACCTGACCAAAAGAACCGTACTCGCAGAGCAAACACCAGAGTTTATTTTAAGTGCGAGCACGTCCTTAATGTGCTGTAAACAAAGATCCTTCTCAGTAGCTGCTGCAATGCTAACATTGTGTTACTGTTTTAGCTTGTTTAGGAACCAAGGATGGTTAATTGAAATTAAAACGACACATGACTACTTGCATCCCTCTAAACATCTTTTTTCAACACAATGGTCTCAGACATTGCAGATGTGCGCCGTCTGAGCACTTAAAGGATGTTTGGCAGGCTCTGCTTTTCCTTCCTCAACACCTGATAACGTGCATGCACGTGCACCCATTGAGGCTTTGCTTAATGGTAGAAAAAGGGTGACTTCAGATTCATGTGGTCTACTAAAAACACTTCATGCAATTAGGTAACACAGCATGGTGCAGATTGTATTCCTCTACAACCACAGCTTTATTTGTGTTGCGTCACACACGTGCACATAGACAGACACATACACTCACACACAGACCTAGGCAAGAGTGAAAGTTGTAACGAGAGAGAGCGCTTTCACACAGACGTGACCTTTGACTCAGAAGGGTGAGTCACGACCAAAAGATTTGGACGTTATCCTCACCCCGCTCACCTCTATGGAGTCACATGTCCTAATATGGGCTTACTATTGCTCCTGTGGATTGTTACGTTGAAGTGATTTCATTTGAGTCGGAGCATTGTTTCATAAGGAGAAGTGAAGTGAAGTACCAAACAGAAGCTGGTGTCATTGAGTCCAGTTATTTTCTTTTATTGTCAAAAAACTTACACTTTTTTTGTGATGTGCCAGAACTCCATGTTTAAATGTTTTCTATGTTCTACTCTATTTTTATAATGTTTTCTTAGCCTTTTTTGCAAGGCAGGTGCTCCGAAAATAAAGTTTACTTATTGAGAGTATTTCCATTTTCCCTCTTAAGCTTTTCTACACAGTTGGCCTACATTCACGTGTGACATGCATAGTCTCGCAGGTTTTGTCGCAGGTGTCACTCACGTATTCGCCGCATTGTGTGCGTGCGTGCGTGCGTGCGTGTGTGTGTGTGTTACAATGATTGCAGACTCCCGTCTGTACTGTCATGTGATGAGTTCGATGTGTCCCGTCACCTGTGTGCCGCAGAAATTAAAAAGCTCTTTACAGGATTACTGGAGTGAAAGCACATGGAAGGATAAACGCAAATCAACTTGTTTACTTTCAGTCGCAACACAATTTGGGAGACAGACAAGATTCAGAGTTGCAAAGAAGCTAAATAAAAGCCACCACTAACCTTGATAAACACGTACCTCTGTCATGTTCTGGACTTAAGTGGAACACCACTGAAACGTGTGTACAAATTGTGGATTTCAATTGCAAGCACTTGAAATTACACACTGTATGTCCACTATAACTTGTCCGTAACAATAGAACAGACGAGTGGTGGATGCTGAGAGGGCATTAAAAAAAGATTCTAGTATGGAAGTAATCACACAGGATTGGACCGTTGCCATGGTCATGGGAGTGTCAGAGCGAACTTTGACCCAGAACTCCAAGCTCGTTTGGGTGTGTACTGTAAATATGGACGGGTAGGGCCGACACGATGGACATCCTGTCATTGAACACAGCCATGGCGGCAGCCCAAATGGCGGCTATGGTGGCCGAAAATGGGCCAGTGTTAATTAGACGCAGTGTTGTCTTTGTTTCTGAGTCCGAGTGGACGAATGTCTCCACAGTAACAGTCGCCAATGGTTACACAAGCTTGAAAACGGCAAACCTCCATGACCCACATTCCATTAGTAAATCACAACACACACACTAACACAGTCCCGACCCCACCCTTGCTATCAAAACTGTGCTCAGTGTTTCCACTCCGCTCGATTTTGTGACATGCTGGGAGGCGTGAGAAGGAAAAATAAGGAGTGTGGTTTACATAAGTGTAAATATGGTTGTTTTTACAAATTATTTTAGGCCTGCTAGATCTACCTGTTGGCACCAATAAACCTCAACCCCCACCTCAGCAGACATCCTTATGGCCTGAACGAGAAGAGGGTTCTCTCTGTGTTTGTCTTTGATTAATCAAGAAGAAGGACATAACTGTTAGTTAATGTAATGTGTTGTCCATGTAGTTTATCTTTAGCAGAGGGCTCTGTTTATGTCCTGGTTGAGGTATCATTGAATATTTTTCGCTGGTAAGAACGCTGGGTCATTGTATTAAAAAAAAGAAAAATAATATACAAGCGCCTGCAAGCGTGTGTTTGATTATGAGTGCGCTTGATACCTCTCACGTGTTACTTACGACACCGTGGTGCTGACAGTGCAGGTCAATGAATGACAGAACACACACACAGTACAGTACAGTACAGTGGTTGGCCTGGAGCCAGATGTGCTTCTATTCATCAACGTATCTGCTTGCTCGATGTTTATACGCATTAAAGGTGACCTATTATGATTTTTTTTTCTATTTTTAAAACACTTCCTTTGGTCTACATAACATGTAATTATCATTGTTTGGTTAAAATTGTGGTTAATCCCAACAAGATCTTCACCACATCAAGGAACAATGCCCTTTAAACCAGGTTCATGTCATGAACAACGACCTGAAAAAAGCCACACTATTGGCTAAGACTTGGCTCTCTGTCTGGTCCCAAAAAAAATGATGATGATGGTTAAAATTGTGCATAGATTAAAGACATACAGTATAGAGGTGGACCAGGGGTTAATCCGTGTGCCTCACAATAAGAAGGTTCTGGGTTCGATCCCCAGGCTCGGAGTCTTTCTCTGTGGAGTTTGCATGTTCTCCCCGTGACTGAGTGGGTTCCCTCCGGGAACTCCAGCTTCCTCCCACCTCCAAAGACATGCGCCTGGGGATAGGTTGATTGGCAACACTTAATTGGCCCTAGTGTGTGAATGTTGTCCGTCTATCTGTGTTGGCCCTGTGATGAGGTGGCGACTTGGCCAGAGTGTACACCACATTCCACTTGAACGCAGCTGAAATAGGCTCCAGCAACCCCGAGAGGGACAAGCGGTAGAAAATGGATAGATGGATAGTTGTGAAGATGCAAATAAACCCCTCCTCAAGCCACCTCCTCACATTTAATGAACCTTCGTACCCACCCATATTTGTAGTTTGAGAGAAGCCTCCCGGAGAGTAAGTGTAAAATATCTTATTCCAAATATATTTAACTTTTGAGCTGCAACATAAATGGCAACAGCGACAGATTTTAGCATCCAACCATATATGTACAAGCCAAAGTCAGACCTGAAGCAAAAAGGAACCAAAGAAGAAACTTCAGTAAAAAGTCTAAGCTCAAATGAGCGCACATCAATGGTTCGTATTATTTCTGTCTCCCCATTAATCTCTTTCTTGAAAGTAGTTTTTAGGAAAATCATTCTTTATAGTCCCAGAAGGTAGGAAAGTTGTTGTCCTACATTAGAAGGCTAATAAGCTACAAGCTACAGTAAAAATGGAGCCAACATTGCTAACGTATCATTCAAAAATTGTTTTATATAGTTTATATTGCCGCAGGTTTGTGAAGCAGGAATTTTCAAAGAGGTTGGCGCACACGAAGGGATACTTCTTTCCATTTGAAGGCACATTGCCGCGAAACTAAATAGATAGCCTTGCACTTTTTAGTTCTTCAGATGAGACTGGAGGTGTGTGTGGTGCCCTGTGTTGGTTAATACAACAAATAACCTAGCATTTTCTTTTTTAGGGTCATACTTTGGCTATGTTGTTGTGCGAACTACAAACATGTTGTACATAAATTAAAAATGGTGGATTCGTGCAAATATCTTTGGGTACATTTTTTCTATCAATTTTCTACCAAATGTTGATAATCCGCTGATAAGGTTGTATAAAACCCAGACTGCTCGTTTGGCAGAAGTATGAAGGAAGACAAAATTATTTTATAAATATCAATGCAATGCCGGTTTGATTTCAAATTTTTGGGGGCTTATGCAGACTCCAGATATACAAAAGCAGGCACCAATAGGAAAAAAAATGGTTTTGCATAATAGGTTCCCTTTAACTGTTTTCTGTTGTTTTGGCATGAACGCAAAAAGGACTATTGCCACAGTTGCACACTTAGTGTAACCATAATGAAATATTTATGTTTTGTCGTCTTGTCTGCAGGACCTGGAGTTCCATGGCGTGATGCGTTTCTACTTCCAAGATCGTGTGGCTGGCAACTTTGCCACCAAGTGCATCAGAGTGTCCAGCACCGCAACCACGCAGGATGTCATCGAAACGTTAGCGGAAAAGTTTAGGCCGGACATGAGGATGCTTTCATCCCCAAGATACTCCCTGTACGAGGTCCACGTCAGCGGTGGTAAGTTTATTTTTAATTTTTATGTCAGCTTTTTCAAAAGTGCTATAATGACCAATTAGTGATTAATGATTTGGCAATTAGTGATTAATGATTTGGCTCTCTGATGAACTTTATGTGTTTTGTGTGTGTGTGTGTGTGTGTGTGTGTGTGTGGGTGTGGGTGTGGGTGTGGGTGTGTGTCTGTCTGTCTGTCTGTCTGTCTGTCTGTCTGTCTGTGTGTGGGTGTGTGTGTGTGTGTGTGTTAGAAGAGCGCCAGCTGGACCTAGACGAGAAGCCTCTTGTTGTTCAGCTCAACTGGAATAAAGACGACAGAGAAGGACGCTTTGTCCTAAAGAATGAGAACGACATCCTGCCTAAGGTCAGCGGCTCGGCCTGTAAACCGAACCACACTTTATAACAATCACTTGACGCTCGTCCATCAAACACCACATCCTCCCCCAAAACCTCAAATTTTGACTTCAGAAGAGTATTTAAAATCTTCATGCAGGCCATGAAAAGTAGTGCATCTGAGACCCAAAATGATTAAAGGATTCCCTGCACGGAATCTGCCTGTAGAGTCTTAATTCTAAAAGAACATACAGTCTTCACAAAGACTGAGTCACCAATAAGGCCGCTCAATTAATTGGATTTTAATCACAATTACAATTTTGACAGCCACTATTAAATAAGGGTGATCGTCAGAGGTATTAACATTTAAAAAGAAGGCTTAGCTACATATCAAATCAAAAGTGTCACAGCCCATGGTGGCAGAAAAGCAGCTGTGGCTCTTTTTCAAGCCCGATGCCACGTCAGAGGCTATTATTTACAAACTTTTCCTGGGATGCAGCAGCCAGTCGTCTCAATTCACTTCTGATCTTCTTATCTCCTTGTAGTCTAACTAGCACGACTAACTGCTTGGCGAAATTAAATTGCGTCTTAAAGGAATCTTTGACGTGAGTTTCACTAAACAACACTATTTTTTTAATTTGTCAAAAAATATACATTTTCATACCACAAATTATCAACTGCATAATTAGGTAAAGCAGGGGTGTCCAATTGAGGACATGCCGGAACACCCACATAGCTGGGGTTTTTTTTCTCATAAAAAAACTAAATAGATAGAGCTAAATGCATCATACAAAATGAAAAAGCTGAGATCTTTAAGTTGTCATCTTATGATTGTTTTTCTACATTTAAAACACTTCCTTGTGGTAGTGGTTCTTTGGCCAAACTTTTGCATGGATTAAGTTTTACAGACCATCTTCAAGCCGCTTTCTGACTGTCTCTTCAGGAACGTGCCATTTTGTGGGCAGTCTTATTTACATGCCCCCACTTTGACTGTGTCTTCTCCCCGTGAGCCATGTTGTAGTTTTTAGCGCTTCCTTATGGGGTCTACTGGCAGATATAAGTTAGCGCTATACGCTACTTTATATTAGAAATGGCAACAGCAAAAGATGCATGAGCATAAACAAGCCAGTCTTCCCCGCAACAAGCAGATATCAAAAAAGAAGGAACTTGGTAACTACAGCGTCGCACTACCATGACGGACTTGGACAAAGCTCTTTTGGAAAAACTTTACCATATATGGAAATGTCCGCTGACGTCACCTATAGGAAAATCGCCACAAATGAGAAAAACGTCACAAAGGTTCCAAATTCTAAACCGCTCGTTTGGAGGAAGTATGAAGGAAGACAAAATTGTTTTATAAATATTAACGCTATGCCTCCATGGTTTGATTATAAATTTTCGGGACGTATGTACATCCCAAATACACAAAAACATGGTACTAATGGGTAAGAAAAGTTGGTTTTGCATATTAGGTCCCCTTTGATACTAATATGAACAACATGTGTCTTTAAATATACTATATTTTTATAAGTTTTAACTATTTTATTACAAATTACATGATAAATGTCATGTTCACACACAATTATGTTGCAAACTTTTAGCAAAACAATTCCTCAAACCAAATCATATAAAAGGCGAGTTGAATGAAAACTTAGGCGCTACAATATACAATCTATTTTTTAAAGAGTTGAAATAATTTACCAGTTTGACCTTTAGGGAGCGCTAGCTCACTGTAATAGTCAAAGTATGGCCAACTAAACAACAGGCAACTGCTTGCAAGGACATGTGCGGCTGTGCCCGGATGAATGCAGTTGTTGTCATTTTGACATTAGTTTTTCTGACGAAATAAACCAAAATAATACGTCTATATGTAGTTCTAAACATACTCCAGCTCATAAACTTACAATAAAACATGCTTTTATTTTGTGGAAGTATAATTTTGAGGCCGTATTTGACGCACTCTGCTGCTACATTCTTGCTGTGTTTTTCTTGAACAGCAGGCACTCTAACACTCACCTGGTGGCGCAATAAAAGTAAAACAAAGACACAGAACGACCAAAATCTTTATTAGCAATCACAAATAAATTTTGACTTGTGTGAAGTATGTCAACTGTAGTGGCTGCCTCCAATGTATTTGTAATCACTGTATGTATCACTCATGTATTATTCTAACTGATCTTTCTTTTTTCTAACATGCTTACTCAGATATGGTAACACTGGCAATCAGTAGAGAATATGGAGTGATTTTTGGTCCAGATCATATTTTACTTTATTCATCATTGACATATTTCTTGCCACTTAATGTTGTATATTTTTAATGCGATTTCCAGTTCATTTTCTCATCTATTATTACACCCAAAATTTGGTTTATGTTACTCTTTCAATGTCTGTCTATTTGTATTTGTTTGACTTTCTCTCCTACTGTTACATAATTGCATTATTTTAATAATAAATAATAATATTGGATTACATTTTATATAGCGCTTTTCTATCGACTAGACATTCAAAGCACTCACAGAGAAGTGAGAACCCATTATTCATTCACTCCACATTCACACGTTGTGGTAGTAAGCTACATTTGTAGCCACAGCTGCCCTGGGGTAGATTGACGGAAGCGTGGCTGCCATTTTGCGCCTACGGCCCCTCTGACCACCACCAGACATTCACACATCAGTGTGAGCGGCACTGGGAGCAAGGGTGAAGTGTCTTGCCCAAGGACACAACGGCAGTGACTTGGATGTCAAAGGCGGGAATCGAACCTAGAACCCTCAAGTTGTTGGCACGGCCACTCAAGATTCAAAGATAGTCTTTAAATTTTCTTTTTTTTCTTTTATCATTTGTATTAGCTTCTGTGTTTTGTCTCCTGAACAAAACACTGACGTCGGGTCGTGTGTTGACCTCGCACAAAATGCTGTAATCGATGGCACCTTCACTTCCCATACTTGTCTTATTTCCGAGTTGTGTGGAAAACGCTCTAAAAGCTTTCCATAATTCTCGCGGGTGGAACAGCCCCATGCTGCACAACAGGGCCTTTATACACGTTGAAAAACAAAGAAGCGCCGCAAACCCATAGCATAAACTCAAAGTTAGTTGCAGTCATAGCGCCCTGTAATCACATGAGGGCCTTTTGACCAATCATTGAGGAGATCGCCTGAAACTGAGTTGGCCATATTATCTTTATACATGACTGGTAATTGTGCTTTCGTTGCACTAGAATTTACGAGGAGTACCTTGTAGTTTTTTACAGCCATGCATTCCATATCCAGCTATCTTTGTAAATGCAGAATCATTCAATAATATCATAGCCTTTTTTTTCATCTTTGACCTAAAGAAGAGTCAGAGCAATGGGCCTGAGAAAGAGAAGGACGGTGTGATCCAGAACTTCAAGAGGACGCTGTCCAAGAAGGAGAAGAAAAAGGAGAAAAAGAGGGACAAGGAGTTTGCCCGGATAACCGATGGAGATGAACTGATGCTCAATCGGGAGGACGGGTAAGAGAATCTTCCAGGAGAAAGGGTGAAAAGTTCATATTCCTTTACCTTTGTTCTTGTATGTATGTGTCTTTCAAGGGAAAACAGTCGGCTGGCGGCAGAGGTCTACAAGGACATGCCTGAGACCAGTTTCACCAGGACCATCTCTAACCCGGAGGTGGTGATGAAGAGGAGACGCCAGCAGAAACTGGAGAAGCGCATGCAGGAGTTCATGAGCAGCGACGGGCGGCCCGACTCAGGTACAGACGACCAACTGTTTGTTAGATTTTATTCGAGGCTTCTTCATTTTCATGTTTGATGTAAAACAATGGCTGACATTGTAACACATGATGGCAAGTAGTGTTGTTAAGAGCTTCCATGCGAAGGTGAAACATTACGGTAAACTGCCTCTTTAGCCTTGCCATCAAAATGTTGCACATTATTTTCACACATTTCACGAGCCATAAAGTCCCTCTTCATTTTTTTTTATTAGGAGATAATGTACCGTATTTTTCGGAGTATAAGTCGCTCCGGAGTATAAGTCGCACCAGCCGAAAATGCATAATAAAGAAGGAAAAAAACATATATAAGTCGCATTTTTGGGGGAAATTTATTTGATAAAACCCAACACTAAGAATATACATTTGAAAGGCAATTTAAAATAAATAAAGAATAGTGAACAACAGGCTGAATAAGTGCACGTTATATGACGCATAAATAACCAACTGAGAACGTGTCTGATATGTTAACGTAACATATTATGGTAAGAGTCATTCAAATAACTATAACATATAGAACATGCTGTACGTTTACCAAACAATCTGTCACTCCTAATCGCTAAATCCGATGACATCTTATACGTCTAGTCTCTTACGTGAATGAGCTAAATAATATTATTTGATATTTTACGGTAATGTGTTAATAATTTCACACATAAGTCGCTCCTGAGTATAAGTTGCACCACCGGCCAAACTAGGAAAAAAACTGCGACTTATAGTCTGAAAAATACGGTAGTTTTGATTTGGAATCCTCTTCCGCACCCACGGTAGCCCCACAGCTGTACTAAAGCTGTAATAAATGGGATAAATGTACACATAAGTTTTTGCCCTCTTTGAATAATTTGTGTTTTGTGTTTCTTGCAAAGGCGGAACACTGCGGATCTATGCCGACAGCCTGAAGCCCAACATTCCGTACAAGACCATCTTGCTCTCCACGAGGGACACGGCTGATTTTGCTGTGGTGGAAGCGCTGGAAAAGTATGGGCTGGAGAAGGAGAACCCCAGAGAGTACTGCATTGCCCGGGTAACTTTGTGTACTCCTTAGGATTTGAACGTATTAGTTCAATACGTTTTTGAGGAATGAGGCATTTTTTGTGACTGCTGTGACCTAAAATGTCTGATTTGGCAACAGATAGCTTACGAAGTTGTCGCAAAAGTCACGATTTGGGGATTTTATGAACTTTTTAGCAATGTTTTAAGTGTTCCTTGTAACCACAACCCCAAAAAGCATAGGATTTCAACAAACCTTAACTAAAAATAATAATTTGCATAATAAACTAAAGTACAGAGCACATGTTAAACATTGACAGCATTTTATTAGTCCCTTCAGGATTAATTGAGTTTGCGTTAATCAAAACTATTGGATTGTCTGATTAATGTGAAGTCCCTACTATCACCTTTCTCAGAGGCAAGAGAGCAGTCAAAGTCACATGTCTCACATTCAGACCTCACGAGGCTAGCACATTGTGCTACATGACACAAAATAAAGCCCCCCCGGAGCAATGCAAGTGAATTGCTTTCATACTGAGTGCTCTGGCAGATGCTGAGTGTTGGCTGTCCTCCCCACAGCCAATAATACACAAACACTTTGTTGATCATTGTAATTTGCTGATGAAACGACGGCACAGGAAAAGTCCATTAGGTTAGTGAGCATGAGAGACGCGCCGTGGCACAGTACCGTATTTTTCGGAGTATAAGTCGCACCGGAGTATACGTCGCACCGGAGTATACGTCGCACCGGCCGAAAATGCATAATAAAGAAGGAAAAAAACATATATAAGTCGCACTGGAGTATAAGTCGCATTTTTTGGGGAAATTTATTTGATAAAACCCTACTGCAAGAATAGACATTTGAAAGGCAATTTAGAATAAATAAAGAATAGCGAACAACAGGCTGAATAAGTGTACGTTATATGACGCATAAATAACCAACTGAGAACGTGCCTGGTATGTTAACGTAACAGATTATGGTAAGAGTCATTCAAATAACTATAACATATAGAACATGCTGTACGTTTACCAAACAATCTGTCACTCCTAATCGCTAAATCCGAGGAAATCTTATATGTCTAGTCTCTTACGTGAATGAGCTAAATAATATTATTTGATATTTTACGGTAATGTGTTAAAAATTTCACACAAGTCGCTCCTGAGTATAAGTCGCACCCCCGCCAATCTGCGACTTATAGTCCGAAAAATACGGTAGCTTAGCAGCGCAGACTGGAGGGGGAGTGGTGCATGAACTGAACACGATGGCAAGATGGAGGATTCTGAATATCTGTTCAGAAAAGCAACAGAGCTACAATATTTATGAAGGTTGACAACATCAGAATTTTGTCCACAGCTGCAGTAGTGCTACACTGTTCTTTTTTCTTCTTTGCTCATGCATATGAAAGCTCTTGTGCGAATATACAATATTAGAATGTCTGCTGGTGACGAAACTGGATCTTTTTATAGAACTGAACTATGGTCAGGTAGGCTACAAATTCCCATTTTCTAACTGTTGGATTTGTGTGTTGTTGCAGCAAGACGACAAGTCAGGCAAAGAGATGATTTTGGATGATGGCGAGTGTCCGCTACAGACCTTCAGAGACTGGCCTGCTGACAGAGGTATAACTTTAATTGGACCTTCTTCTCTCACCTTTTTCCTTTGCTTACACTGCCCCCTTCTGCTGCCGGCTACCATCGAGGCCCAAAAAGCGCCATTTGAACGACATCCTCTTGAGTGCAGGAGCACTCGTGTTCCAGCTGAAGAAGAGGCCGCCTGACTACCAGGGGAGAAAGCCGAGGAAAGTGGATGACAAGGCCTTGCGAGGGAAGGACGGGCCAGGCTCCTTGCCGCCTGAGAAACTGCCTTACCTGGTGGAGCTGAGCCCAGGTAGACCCACGCATAATCAATGCAATCATGCACACTTAATTAATGGATTTATTTTGATACACACATCATCTGTAAATAAACAAACAAGGCTGTAGTGACAGGTAGTGACCAACAGGTGTCAGTGTTATCCATTCAAACAAGAAAAGTAGGGTTAAAGAGCGGTGAAGTTAAATAACATGTTTAAGAGTCCAGATGTTGTTGCTGCTCTAGCTTGGCAGACATCAATCACACTTTTGATACACTTAAATGAAGTTCAAACAGCTGTTTTTCTTCCAATTGATTTGATGCACGTTAACCTTCCCTGTAATTTTATACGTTTTAGCCCAAATGTGAGGATGTTGAATCAGCGGTGAATAGTTAACAAAATACTAATCTGAGCCATGAGGCAGTTTTAGGGGCTTAGACCGCACTTCTTGGTGGTCACACAGTCAAAGCTCCTGGAGCGTGCGCATAAAGACATATAGACAAAATTACAATAGACAATACTTGCTTGATGTGACCGTACAACCTGGGTCTTAACAAGCTTGTTTTGCTTCTGACCCCGCCTTCCCCCTCCCTGCCTGACTTGCACTAACACTATTAACCTCCAAAGGGAGACAATACTAACGAGTCATCCTCTGTCAGGGTTCACGTCTGCTGCAAAGTGCACTTAATTGGTTTACAAGGTTATGCTGCAATTTCACCCTCTGCAATTTCTATCTGTTTTCTTTCCCACTTTCTCATGGCATGGTGTGTGTGTGCGTGGGCGTGTGCGTGCGTGTCTTTGCGTGTGTGTTTGTGGGTGGGGCGTCCTTTGTGCATGTCTTCTACTTCCTGTGCCTGCCTGCCTGCCTGCATAGGGCGAGGGAATCACTATGCCTACTTCTCCTATCGGCATCACAAAGGTAAAAAAAAAAAAAAAAAAACACACATCACACACCTGTGTGCCAGATATTTTTGTAGTAATATTTCTGCTTACACATAAAATATACACATTATAGTTTTGGATCTCATTATTGTGTGGTTTTTAAGCATTATGAAGTAATAACATATTAACATGTAAAGAATGTGTGTCGCTGCTTGACACTTTCTATTGGATTATTTTTAGAAACAGCATACTGGTAAATGAATGGGTATCAGAAAAACCTCAGTTTTTTTCCTCCTAAAGAAGCCAATATCTTCCCTTTCTACTCTGTGTACTAATGTGCTTTTCTGCAATGACTAAACTTTGTTTTACTATGAATCAATAATAGCTTACACTAGTTCCTCCAACCACTATTCAATTGAACTATAGTGCATCACATTCACCATCCTAATTGTTTTTTGAAAGTTAGAAAATAGAACAGTAAATACCATAGTTACACATTGCACAGTAACATTGCACACAGTAACTCACACAAACTTAAATCATATGGATGGATGGATGAAAAGCCAAAACACATATTATAAAAGTACCTACTTGTGCACAAGGCTTGACAGCAGGTGTGTCCAAACTTTTTCCATACATACTTTGAAAGGGTTTGTGCATTACAAATGCTTAAACCAATGTAGTTTAATATGCAATTAATAAGCAATATGAACAAAACATCTAAGCTTTGTGTTAAAAGAGACAAAGCAAATTAGTGTAATTCTTAATTAATAATTGTATTTTAGGAATATACAAATGAGCTGTGGCCTAGAAATGGCCACTGGTACATTTTACCACTGTCTTTAATTTAAGTGCCGCCCTGCCTTGTGCTAAATATGACTGGCCTGTTGTGTGTTTGTGTGCTTTTTGCAGATGGCTCTGACTCACGGGACAAACCAAAGCTGTACCGCCTTCAGCACAGCATCACTGAGGTGGGCTCCGACTGCACAGACGACGGAGCCATCCAGGTAGAAGATGTTCATATGTCAGACTGGACTATGTTGTTTTAATTTTAAGTTCTGATGGGCCTGCTGTCTGATTCCACCTCCAGCTGCTCGGGCCAGGCATCCTCCCTCACCACTGCAATCTGACGCACAGCGAGGGCATGGTGACAGTGACGCCGCACGGCCCCGATGCCGACATGTTCGTGGACAGCCAGCGCATCTCCGAGACAACCATGCTGCGCTCAGGCGCCACGCTGCAGTTTGGCTTATCGCACGTCTTCAAGTTTGTGGACCCGCTGTATGACCAGGGAGGGAAGAGAGAGCCGGCGTCCATGATGAGGAGCAGACACAAGTCTGGGTAGGGGACTCATTTTTGCTGCTCATGATGTGAAAGTCAGCTCCACCCCCTTGCTCCTTAGCAGACATCTGCGAGGGGAGGAAAAAGACCAGGGTGGTGTTTGCAGATGAAGGGATGATGAGGTTTGGAGTTGGTAGCACTGGCGGGAGATGAAAAGGAGGCATTTTGGAGGGGGAGTTTGAAGAGGGAGGGCTTGGAGGGATCAGTGAAATGAGAGGAGAGCAAGAGCGGAGGTCGGGCGACGGCAGGCAGGCTGCTCTCTAATCTAATCAACGTGGTGCAGGGTGTGGCCACCTCCTCAGCCTCCGTTCACACGCTCACAAAAAGACGCAGACAGCAAGCGCGTCTGATAAGAAGAGCAGCACAAGGATGAAGGAGCAACACAAATTTAAAATTGATTTGAAAGAACTCACAGAAGTTACTCACTGCTGCATGCATTCGTGGTAAAGTTGCTAAACTCTCTTTTCTTTTCATTACCTCCACCAAGGAGATTTTATTTGTTGTGAGTTTTAGCGGGATTATGCAGACAGCTTTTGCCAAGTCGATGCTTTCAAATGAAACAAGGGTTACCTGCTAGACTAATTTACTGACTCAGTTGTTTCATACATTCTTGCAGTCAGGTGACTTTAATTAGATTCACCCTGAAAGCAACAAAAGTGATCGTGTGTGTGCTCCATTTGGAATGCTGCAAAACTTAAAGAGTTCTGTTGCAAATGACAGACATAGAGAGTTTACATAAATATCCGCACTTGACTGGGAGTATTTTTTGATTGGATTTTCTCTTTTAAGGCATTGATTGACGTGTAAGCATTATTCAGAGCTCATATGTACGTCTAACTGTATGGTAACAAGTGTCTCTTTTCCTCGCTATGTTATTTGTGTAAGTGAGTGGTTGCACAACTGGGTTTGTCAGTGAGACCAGTTTTCTTTTCCTCGCAAACGCCACTGGAAAGTTTCACTGTAACATTTAGATTTTTGCTGCTTTTGACAGCTGGAAGTGATGTTTGGCTGCATAACCTTAAAAGTTCCACGCCAAGCGCAATGTGATATTCTTCCTGGTGCACACAATTCCTCGAACGTCATATTTTGCTGCTGGACTTTCTCCCCCTGTCCGACATGCGGATTGAGTCAAGCTTGTGTCATTCAAAGGTAAATTCTGTCAAGCTGTAATTGTGTCATTCCTCTTTGAAATGTTTAATGTTGGGAAGATGCAGGATTAGCTTGTGTTGATGCAATAAGAAACCAGCTGGCATCTTGTAGTGTGTAGTGTCACCTCACTTGCTCACCACAAATTTGTGGTTCAGCCAGGCTCCGTTCCAATTCTTTGCCTTGCCAGTTTATCGGAGCGAGAGACACATGGAAACATTTTGTCTGCACTACAAATCATTTAGCACTTTATTCTCGTGCCTCGTTTAGCCGGGATTGTCAGCGTTTAGTGGCATTGTGGCGTGCATTGTTTGCACCACACTTGGAATATTGCACAGGAATGGTGGTCTTACGCAGGCCGCAAGCAAAGTCCTCCCTGTTAATGACTCACAGCACAACTGCTTTGCATCTGTTTGTGTACCACGTGCATAGATCTGACTGCGTGTGCCTCTGGATTAAGTCTGAGCTCTTGTTGTCGCTAATGAAAGGTCTAAATTGCTGCATCTGTGTCTGTGCTGCAGCAGTGTTCCTGAAACCACCTTTGACCTCCAGGGAGACATCCACAGTGGGGCTGCTCTGCCCACAAGCAAGGTATCAAACACGTACACACAAGTTTGTATGTTCAGTGGAGCACCTAAAGCAGGGGTATCAAAACTGAAAGCCATTTTTGGCTTGCAGCTTTTACTGGCCCTAAAAAGTAAATTAATTAATTATTAATGAGATGCATTATTACACAGATTTGCGTTGTCAGGATTGCTTTTAGCATCTGTAATGCACAAAATGCATGTGTATATGCAGTTTTTGTGCTTGGCATACATATTTACTCTGGATTACGCTTGTGTGCTTTGCTGCTTCACAGGTACATGTATAATGGTTCCCGCGGGTCATTAAAAAGCATTACCGGTAAATGTCATTAAATAGATTTTGCAAAAAATTAAGGCCTTAAATGGCATTAAAAAGCTTTAAATAAAATGTCCAGATGCAGTTAAAACATTTCATACAATTGCAATTGGCAACAAAAAAAGACAAAAGAAACCACCCGACCCAGTTTTTCCAATCGGAAAAAAAAATGCACTTCTTGTGTTCATTCTAATTACAATGGTTAAAAATACTACAGTGATAAAAAATGTTTACTGTGTTTGAAATCGTTATTTGCATTATGTTATCATATATTATGGTTACATTAGTGTTCAATTTGGCCACAGTTAATGTAAACGTTACAACTACTAAACATTATCATTGTCAAATGCTAACAATTGTGGCTATATAGACAGTTGTATGCTTTTGACTATAGTAAATATAGTAACGATCGGTTGTAGGACATACACATTAAATTATTTTTAAGTAGCATTGAAAAGCATTAAATTAGATTTGTTGATACTTGCGGAAACCCTGTATATCGTTGTATTTCACTGTTTTCAGTTTTGATTTCAGTCGCTGAAACTTGGATTATGCTCCTACATCAGTGGGCCAGTGAACAATACGGCAGCTCATACGCTACCTCCAAACCTTCTTAGGGAGTGTGCACCTTAAAAAAAAATCCATTCTTGAGCTGCAGCGATGTGTACTGTAGAGTCTGTGATTGGTCAGCTTTTTTTTTTTTTTTACATTACAGTGGAACCTCTATTTACAAACGTATCTGTTTCTTGAACATGGTTCATAAATAAAAAAGATTGTATATTGAAGTAGGCCTTGGCAATGAGTCCTAAAAATAATATCTCAGATTTTTTTCACAAAAAATTCGAATTTCCGATTTTTCCGATTTTTGTCCCCAACTTTTTAAAGAAACCATTGAATACAAATGACAATAGAGATAATTCAAAACAATTTTTCTTTTATTTGGTCAAAAACTAGTATCATAGATTGAAATGACACCGCATACAACAAAACAACAAAGCAAACCACTCTTAGCAAAATTCTACTTTGTGTGATGTTGTTCTTTTTAGACCAGATATAAATCACACTTAATATGGAATAATTTTCAAAGAACTAAATTAAGAGCTTTCTCTGGGAAGCAATACTTCTGCCTAAATAAAATACTGTTAACAAAATATAGCATTGTATTGTGCACGCAAATAAACAATAATCTCCAACTTTGAGATCAATGAAGTGCAAACTTCTGTCTTGAGTAAAATACTTCAGTAACTAAAAATGTAGTGTTATATGTTGTATCCAAATAAATGATCAAATAAAACATTGAAAGGACTCTTAATTTGTTTCAATAATTCACACATCTTGGCGGTGTGCAGAGCGACTGCTTTAGTGATCGCTCTGTGCATTGTGCTTGTTTTTATCATACATGGTACTGTCATACATCCATCCATCATCCATGCCTTGTGTAAATAATTCCAACAAAATAAGCTGATTTTTAGCCTCGTAAACAGTTGCATTTCCCGCACTTGACTGGAGGCTGCGGTTTCAGATGCCGGAATAAGTTTGTTGTCTTTTTTTAAACAAACTTTGCAGCGTGCAGTTATTTGTTCCACGCCTCTTGCCGCAAAATCTAATTACTCACAACACTTTTCACAACACAAAATTTGTGTATTTTTTTTAAAAATTGTGTGCAACAAAAAACTCAAATATATTGATAAAATTGATGTATCGGCCAAGCCTACAGTATATTGAAGCAAATTTCTCCATGAGAAACAGTGTAAATATGAATAATGGTTTCCAGCCACTACTTAAATCCATATTTTAGGAAACGTTTGTACTCTCTGAACTAGGGCTGAAACGACGCGTCGACGTAGTCGACGTCATCGGTTACGTAAATACGTCGAGGACGTTTTTGTTCGTCGACGCGTCGCATATTTACGTCACACTACCGTCATGGCGGAGCGCAAAGCAGACGATGCGAGCGGTGCGAGCGAGGGGAAAAAAGCACGCCAAAAGTCGTCAAAAGTGTGGGAGTATTTCAATAAACGGCCTAAGAAGAAACGCTACTTTTACTCCGCTACTTTTATCTACATTCAGCTCGCTACTCGCTACTAATTTTTATCGATCTGTTAATGCACGCTTTGTTTGTTTTGGTCTGTCAGACAGACCTTCAAAGTGCTTGCCTTACTGGTGACGTTTCACTTCGTTCCACCAATCAGATGCAGTCACTGGTGACGTTGGACCAATCAAACAGAGCCAGGGGTCACATGACCTGACTGGCTCCGAGCTAACTTCGGGTGTTACCATTTAGTGGTCAATTGTACGGAATATGCACTGTACTGTGCAATCTACTAATAAAAGTTCCAATCAATCAATCAAAAGTGTGAAGGAAAAAAGACCCTTTTTTATTTCAACCGTAAAGACTGACTGCACAGTTCCTGTCTTCACAATAAAAGTCCCGCTCCATCGCGCCTGCGCTTTCAAAATAAGAGTCTCCGAAAGCCAGCGCAAACAAGCTAGCAAGCTACGGAGTTTGCCGCCAATGTATTTCTTGTAAAGGGTATAAAAACGAATATGGAAGGTGGACAAATAAGATGCCAAATAACAACCACTTTCATGTGGTATTAGACAGAAAGGAGGAACTTTTTTTCTCCTCCATTTGAAAACGTGGACGTTACCAGCACTACTTCCTGATTACAATCAATGCAAGTCATCAGAATCAGGTAATACACCAACTTATATTCTTGTCTTCATGAAAGAAAGGAATCTATATGTTAAACATGCATGTATAATTATTAAAACACCTTTAACATGTAAACAAAACATATACTGTATATATCAATGTATGTATATATATATATATATATATATATATATATATATATATATATATATGTGTGTGTGTGTGTGTGTGTGTGTGTGTATATATATATATATATATATATATATATATATATATATATATATATATATGATATGTGTGTGTGTATGTTACTCAGTACTTGAGTAGTTTTTTCACAACATACTTTTTACTTTTACTCAAGTAAATATTTGGGTGACTACTCCTTACTTTTACTTGAGTAATAAATCTCTAAAGTAACAGTACTCTTACTTGAGTACAATTTCTGGCTACTCTACCCACCTCTGCTAATAATGTTGTTGTATGCACACTGTGTCGAGCGGAAATGGCCTATCATAGCAGCACAACGGCAGCGTTCTTGCCATCACCATCAACTAGTCAATCGTCCGCGTGAGTATACGTTGTCATCATTACACAAAAACATGAATGTGTCATTTGTATCTGCGTTGTAAATTCATAAACTAAAGCACCGTTTCGCTCTGAGAGGAGCGTTTGGCGTGCCTGTTCAGTGTTTACAAAGACGCGCTCCTCTTTAACGCTAACGTTAATTAGTTGTGCAAATACCTTTTACAACATTAACAATTACGTATACTATGTACAAACGAACAATTAACTTTCACTTTAATCATACTATCATTGTTGTGTTATTAAGCAAAATAAGCAAAAGTTTTACTTTTGTTGAAATGTTTACACTGTTGTTACAGAATATTTCGTTTTGCACTTTTTTGTATTGGATGTTTATCTTTATTTTTGCACATTTTAGCAAATAAGCAATACTTTTACTTTTGTTGAAATGTTTACACTGTTGTTACAGAATATTTCCGTTTTGCACTTTTTTGAATTGGATGTTTATCTTTATTTTTGCACATTTTAAAGCAAAATAAGCAATACTTTTACTTTTGAAATGCTTATACTATTGCAGAATATTAAGATTTGCACTGGATGTTTACTTTTATATTTGCACATTAAAAGCAAATAAGCTACTTTTAATTTTGTTAAATGTTTACATTGTTACAGAATATTTTGTCATGTTGTTGTCAATGTTGACTGAGTGGCCATACTTTTTTTTTTGTAAATAAAAGCCATGCCTTTTGAAAAAACTGGCCTACATTTATTTTTTCATCTTCATTTTAAATAAAAAAAATAATCGGTAAAAGGAAAAATAATCTATAGATTAATCGAAAAAATAATCTATAGATTAACCGATTAATCGAAACAATAATCTATAGATTAATCGATAGAAAAATTATCGTTAGCTGCAGCCTTACTCTGAACACAGTATAAAGCGATATCAAACACATTTATAAAGGGGGAATTGCCACCTCAACTTTCTACTTCAACAACATCAACGTTCGATTTGATAACAATGGCAAAAAAACTACTAGTTGAACTGTCTCTCTTCCTATGCAGCCACCCTACACACACACACACACACACACACACACACACACACACACACACACACACACACACACACACACACACACACACACACATTGTCACAAGCCCTGTGATGCACTCACAGTTTGAAATCACACAACTCTTTAACTGTAACAGCCAGGTCGCTACCATGATTAGAAACAAAAATAAAGTCCACCTTGTTGTTGTGCTTTTGAAGAAAGGGGGAAGGGGGGAGGCAGTCGAGACAATGCTGCGGATACTTCCTTAATGTTTCAAACCACACATTGCTTGTCCATTGCTTGCTTTGGACTCCTATTAAGAAAGCGAAACACACTTAAAATGCACACAAAGTAGCAATAAGCTAAGTAGCTAACAACAGTCCTGCTCTGCTGACGAAGGTCAATAAGCCTGCCCACCAAGGTTATGCTGCGACAGGCACATCATTGCTGCGCTGCAGGTACACAATGGGTGAATGAAACTTTTGTTCGCTGAGGCGAGGTTTGTACAACAAAGCATGTTTTTATTTGGTCTATGGTTTGTAAATTGAAAAGTTAGTACAGAGGTTCGTAAATTGAGGTCCCACTGTATATCTTTAATTACTATAGTTCGTTCACAAAAAAGGAAGCTAACGAGCTAAATTGCCGTTGCGTGTTGTTGTTGCTGGCATGAGTTGAAGTCGCGCCAAATGTGCAACCCCGACAAAGCAGAGTTGTCCAAAGTGTGGTTTGTTTTTTAGAAGAATTGAGCGAAATGGCACAATGTAAAGAGAAAAAACTGAAATGCTCAACTAAAAATAGAGCAAACATCCTTAAATGTTTCTGTTTATGGCCATTGGAAAAAGTGTGACACCCCTCCACTAAAACAAATATGTGATTTAAGATTGGGGGAGACTTAGACTTTGTGTTTCAAACTACTGCCCATGGCATCATTACTGTACCACAACACCTCAGTTCCTTAAGCATCAAAACATTTGTGTTGTGTGTGTGCATGTGCAGAGCTCAGGGAAGCTGGAAATGGAACGAGGAATGGTCAAGCCGATGATCAGAGGCGAGCTGCAGGACGGCAGGTAAGATACTTGCTACCGTAACTACTTCACTACATTCTCAAACATCTTTTGATCCATCTCGCAAATCTGCTCATGTTGTCCTTTGCCTCTCAGGTCTCATGACGTCTCAGCAGAGCGTTCGGAGCTGACTCTTCCAGCCAGCATCGAGTTTAGAGAAAATTGTGAGTATCAATAAGCTCTTTTCTAAAACGTTTGATTCGTGTTGAAAATACTACTCAGTGGCCTAGTGGTTAGAGTGTCCGCCCTGAGACCAAACCCCGGCCGAATCATACCAAAGACTATAAAAATGTGAGCCATTACCTCCCTGCTTGGCACTCAGCATCAAGGGTTGGAATTGGGGGTTAAATCACCAAAAATGATTCCCGGGCGCGGCACCGCTGCTGCCCACTGCTCCCCTCACCTCCCAAGTGGTGATCAAGGGTAATGGGTCAAATGCAAAGAATCATTTTGCCACACCTAGTGTGTGTGTGACAATCATTGGTACTTTAACTTTCTGGAACTATAGGTTCCTGTAGAAGTGAGTAGTTTGTGTGTCTACTGCATTTTACTGCTGTCCAAGGTAGTTTGTACAAATCAGGCTGATGATGTATGGACGAGTGGTTTATAACTTTTCTCCACAATGGCGGTCGTGTGTTTGAAAAATACATTTTAGAAACGCCCCCGACGGTGTTGAACCAATCAGCGTTCGACAGCACAGCTCGTTCCCAAGAAGGTTCATGGTAGCTTCGAAAAGTCCCACCTAGCTAGGAGGAACTCCAAAAAGTTCCTGAAGAACTAAAACTGCCCGGGTAGTTTTTGGTGGAAACGCAGGGGAGCGTTCCTGAAAAAGTTCCTGCTGTAGAAAAGGGCCTAATGACTTAGGGTCCTATTCTCCCATGTGCTTAAGTGAAAAAAGGTGCTCAACTGCGTGGATTTTGGCTGCACGGTATTCTCCTACTCGACTTAAGTTTGTACTTGGCAGCCTTCATCCAACATGCGCACTTTGGGTGGAGCAAGCCTTAAATGTGGGCATTCCCTGTCAAATCTGTTTTTCCATGTATTCTCCCATTGACTTAAGTACTTTTGTTCTTATGTGCCTCTGAGGCTGTAATAAGTCCAGCGTCCTGTGAAGGTAAACATTATATTTCACTTAAAGTTTGATTGCAGTTTACACCACACCTAATACAATTATAAGATACAAATACAGAAAACTATCAAATCTATTCCCTTCAGTTGTAACACCTAAACACATTCATTGAGATGAGCATAAAAGGACCACAATGCCACTCTGTATTAAAGCCCATCTCATAAACTTTCAGTTTTGGTTGATTTTGGCGGCGCTAGTTGACCAAAACGGTAGTGTTTTGAACAGCTTAGGAAGGGTGCGACCACGGCATAACGTCGTGCCACATATATCTGCCACCTTTGGACATCCTGGGACGTTAAATGCAAAATAATTTCGGTTGGACCCTGACCATTGAACTATGTGATTATTTAATAGAAATTGACGCTTGAGGAAGTGACCATCAACAATCGCTTTGTAAAACTCATTTGATCAACAAGAATGTAGCAAGCAAAATAATACAATACATTTTAATAAATTCATTCAATTTATTTTGACTGTTAATGTAAACTGTCACTCTCCAACTTGCGTGCACACATGCGCACACATGAGATGCACATACAGTTGTCCTTGCAAGCCCATCCTGACACCCATCCATCCCATCCATTTCTACCGCTTATACCCTTCGGGGTTGCGGGGGGCGCTGGAGCCTATTTCAGCTACAATCGGGCGGAAGGCGGCGTACACCCTGGACAAGTCGCCACCTCATCACCGGGCCAACACAGATAGACAGACAACATTCACACTCACATTCACACACTAGGGCCAATTTAGTGTTGCCAATCAACCTATCCCCAGGTGCATGTCTTTGGAGGTGGGAGGAAGCCGGAGTACCCGGAGGGAACCCACGCAGTCACGGGGAGAACATGCAAACTCCACACAGAAAGATCCCAAGCCCGGGATTGAACCCAGGACTACTCAGGGCCTTCGTATTGTGAGGCAGACGCACTAACCCCTCTTCCACCGTGCTGCCCATCCTGACACGTCAAAAATATGCATGTTTTGTGTTTCTTATGCTTCACTGATAGTGTTTTAGTCTTAGTATTTTATCTGTTTTAATGGCTACGCTTTTATTATTTTAAATATTGGTTTGCATCTTTGGTGAGTGCTTTAAAAATGTTAACATTGTGTGTTTGTCTCTCTCCCTCTCTTTCCCACTCTGTCCCACTCGCACCCTCTCTCTCCCTCTGTCTCCCTTTTTCCCTCGCTCTCTGGCCTTCTCTCTCCCTGTCCCACCCCATACAGCTGAAGACACCTTCTTGTCAGCTATCATCAACTATACCAACAGCTCTACAGTGCATTTCAAACTGTCTCCTACATACGTCCTGTACATGGCCTGCCGCTATGTCATGTCGCCCGCCTACAGGCCCGACATGTCGCCCTCAGAGAGGACGCACAAAGTCATTGCCATCGTCAACAAGATGGTGAGCATGATGGAAGGAGTCATCCAGGTGAGTGCCGACCACTTTTCTTCCTCTCCTCATCTCAGTTTAAATGCTCTCTTGATTTTACGGGTGTCTTTATTTTGACCGTCCACTCTCACCTCATTTGGTCTCACAAGCACCTTCACCTGTGGTTGTCTTAAGACATGATACACGACGCACCTGTTGTCTGTCTTGTCACACTTCACCTTTGTTGTACCAGTCGTTGTCTGTCTTCGTCTTCCCACTAAGTTAACAAGTTAAAGTACCAATGATTGTCACACACACACTAGGTGTGGCTAAATGATTCATATAAGTCCAGGCTCAGCACAAAGCTATGCTCTAAATAATGGCTTCTCTCAACCCGGGTCGCCTGGAATGTTTTAATCATTCCTTACAGAGAGAACATTTATTTCGAATCAAATGAATTTGAAAATTTAAAAAATTGTTGCCTGGAAGCAGAGCTGCTCCTCATTTCAGACCTCTTTCTGACCAGATGTGCTTTGAATGGGATGAAGGGCGACATTTTCATTGTGAAAATTGTGTTAGTGTATATGTGTGGGTTACATGGCATTATCCATACTGTAGCTGTTGACTTGTTCTCTCTCTGTCCTGTAAATGTCCTTCCTCCTCCTCCTCCTCCTCCTCCTTTCTCCCTCCTCCATCCATCCAGGAAAGTCCTGAAGGGGATCAGGTAGGATAGCACGTCATGATATGGCTGCTACAGACTCGTCCACAGCTGTCTCTCACTCTTTTTCCTCTCTTTCTCCCAGGACGGGCGATTTAAAATCTTATTCCTTTAATTTATATGTTTCATCCTGCACATTTAAACAACCTCAACAACTTCATTCTTAGCCTTTTCGGTGCAGTTTTCTAGTTTGTGTAATAGCCTCAGACTGTTTTTTTTTAATGATATTTTAGTGCATGGATGCAATGCAGTTACTCTGTAATGTGTGCGTGTGACATGAATGTCACCCACATTTCTCTCTCCTTCCACTTCACCAGCCTCACTTCCATTAATAGATTATTGATATTGACAGACAACTGAATTCATTCATATATTGAATAAATAGTTTTGTAGGAAAAGCCATTCATTATGAAGTCAAAAGTTTAGTTCATTCATGTCGCCCAACCTTGTCAACCATCTTGGTTTCTTCTTCTTCTGCTCTTCCTTTTCTTTCGTGCTTCTTTGTCCAACCTTTCATTGTTGTTGCTGCTGCTGCCTCTTTTATCTCAACCCTAACTCAAATGTCTATAAGAAAAAATTGCGGCCGTAATAATGCATCCTTCCACAGCTGGAAAACTAAGCAACAAGTGCAACATCCATCCAGACTAATTCCATTCAGCTTCCGGGACATGTCTGCCACTAAACAAAACAATCAAGAGACAAAACTCAAAACCAAAAAAAGAGCCAAACGAAGGCAACCATCTCTGTCCCATCGTTGCATCCATTCTGTGTGACATTACGCTTCCTTTTTGACTCAACAGCTTGGACGAGAGACGAGTCCATCTCTTTTTTAACGCTTAATTGTCATATAGCGTCACTTTTCATTTTGGATGCACTCAGCTCCAGCTTTGTTCTCTTTGGTTTGTTTGACCTTTTTCAAGGCAGGGATAGATGAGTGCCCTCTCTGATTGTTGGGGACATGAATTAACCAATCAGCTCTCTAGACACCAAGCCCAGTCCTCCACTTCCTTGTCAAAGTTGATTTTTAACTTGCGTAAGATTACAATTAGGAATAAGAAATACAGTAAATCTCTATTATTCATGGGGTTACGTTCCCAGACACTTTGCAAATGATTAATAATAACACACCCATTGAACAATTTCCCTTGTGGATCATTAAAGTTTGTCTAAGTCTAATTCTCAGAAGCCCTAAAAAATATTTTGACACATAAAGCCCTACAGTATGCCTCTTACAATTTTAAATTGTGTTCTACACATTACGAAACAATTACAGGTCTTGTACTTGCTAAACATGTAACAACACAACATCACATCATGTCAAAGCATCTTCCTGAAGGAAAATGTTGATGGTGCCCTCTTTTTTCCCCTGAAAATAACACAGTCACGCAATTTTATATTTAAGTTAGCATAAAAACAAATTATTCACAATTAAGTTTTCCGACAGACACGCAATGTATCTGTGGCAACATAATCGTCTAATTTGCAAAATATACCATGATGGTAAAGCTCAGTGTTTGTGTGTGGACGGAACTTTTTGGTTTGTGACCTAAAAAATGTGCTACTTTATTACATGTTTTGAAACGCTATTTAACAGCAGAACATTATGTTTTTAACTTAAAAATGTCATTTTGTTCAGCGGTAGACACAAAAACACTAATTTACAATGTTGCCTGGGCTCAATGTAATTGTGTGCTGACTTTATGTACAGTCATTGTACGTCTGCTATATCACTATAGTGATTAGGTCAGTGTCAGGAAACAGAGTTTTGATGCTATCTACTCTTCAAAGTTAGAACGACAAGCTACACCAACAGCCCCTGGATAAGGTGTTAGGGATTGTTTTGTTTGTTTAAACAGATGCCAACTCATCCTTTTGCGGCCCAAATTTAGTTGTAGCGGCCTGCCACAATAAAATTTGACCGTATGGGAAACACTATAATTTAAAACCGTGAAAATTAATATGCAAATAAGTGGGGAGATAAATGAAGAACTACCGTATTCATCATGTGTCATGTCAATAGCGGACTCACTAATTGTTGTCCTTCTAGATCAGACCTGGGCCCTTTGTGCGTCCCTGTCCGGCCCGCGTGAGGCCAATCATAAATTGCAAAATACATTTTAAAAAGTATCTATGTCGAGTGTGCAATACAACGGTGCTGCTTTTGTTTTGAAAAGCGTTATTTGTATTACTTCCGTGTGGACGTATGCGCGTCTGTGAATGTGAACAGCGGCAATCACAAATTACAAAATAAAGTTTAAAAAACATCTATGTCGTACGTGCAATACAACTGTGATGCTTTTTTTAAATTTTTGTATTTTTTTTATTTTGTTATTTATGGGCGTATGTCCGGGTCGAAGACTTCTATGGGAATGAAACAGCAAGGATTCAGATTTCCCTCGCCCGGGCGCGGGTCACCGGGGCCCCCCTCTGGAGCCAGGCCCGGAGTTGGGGCACGATGGCGAGCGCCTGGTGGCCGGGCCTGTCCCCATGGGGCCCGGCCGGGCACAGCCCGAAGAGGCAACGTGGGTCCCCCCTCCAATGGGCTCACCACTCATGGGAGGGGCCATAGAGGTCGGGTGCAGTGTGAGCTGGGCGGCAGCCGAAGGCAGGACACTTGGCGGTCCGATCCTCGGCTACATAAGCTAGCTCTTGGGACGTGGAACGTCACCTCGCTGGGGGGGAAGGAGCCTGAGCTAGTGCGCGAGGTAGAGAAGTTCCGGCTGGATATAGTCGGACTCACCTCGACGCACAGCAAGGGCTCTGGAACCAGTTCTCTCGAGAGGGGCTGGACTCTCTTCCACACTGGCGTTGCACGCAGTGAGAGGCGACGAGCTGGGGTAGCAATTCTTGTTGCCCCCCCGGCTCAAAGCCTGCACGTTGGAGTTCAACCCAGTGGACGAGAGGGTAGCCTCCCTCCGCCTTCGGGTGGGGGGACGGGTCCTGACTGTTGTTTGTGCTTACGCACCAAACAGCAGTTCAGAGTACCCACCCTTTTTGGATACACTCGAGGGAGTACTGGAAAGTGCTCCCCCGGGTGATTCCCTTGTCCTACTGGGTGACTTCAACGCTCATGTTGGCAATGACAGTGAAACCTGGAGAGGCGTGATTGGGAAGAATGGCCGCCCGGATCTGAACCAGAGTGGTGTTTTGTTATTGGACTTTTGTGCTCGTCACAGATTGTCCATAACAAACACCATGTTCAAGCATAAGGGTGTCCATATGTGCACTTGGCACCAGGACACCCTAGGCCGCAGTTCCATGATCGACTTTGTAGTTGTGTCATCGGATTTGCGGCCTCATGTTTTGGACACTCGGGTGAAGAGAGGGGCGGAGCTTTCTACCGATCACCACCTGGTGGTGAGTTGGCTGCGATGGTGGGGGACGATGCCGAACAGACCTGGCAGGCCCAAACGCATTGTGAGGGTCTGCTGGGAACGTCTGGCAGAGTCTCCTGTCAGAGAGAGTTTCAATTCCCACCTCCGGAAGAACTTTGAACATGTCATGAGGGAGGTGCTGGACATTGAGTCCGAGTGGACCATGTTCCGCGCCTCTATTGTCGAGGCGGCTGATTGGAGCTGTGGCCGCAAGGTGGTTGGTGCCTGTCGTGGCGGTAATCCTAGAACCCGTTGGTGGACACCGGCGGTGAGGGATGCCGTCAAGCTGAAGAAGGAGTCCTATCGGGTTCTTTTGGCTCATAGGACTCCGGAGGCAGCGGACAGGTACCGACAGGCCAAGCGGTGTGCGGCTTCAGCGGTCGCGGAGGCAAAAACTCGGACATGGGAGGAGTTCGGCGAGGCCATGGAAGACGACTTCCGGACGGCTTCGAAGCGATTCTGGACCACCATCCGCCGCCTCAGGAAGGGGAAGCAGTGCACTGTCAACACCGTGTATGGTGCGGATGGTGTTCTGCTGACCTCGACTGCGGATGTTGTGGATCGGTGGAGGGAATACTTCGAAGACCTCCTCAATCCCACCGACACGTCTTCCTATGAGGAAGCAGTGCCTGGGGAATCTGTGGTGGGCTCTTCTATTTCTGGGGCTGAGGTTGCTGAGGTAGTTAAAAAGCTCCTCGGTGGCAAGGCCCCGGGGGTGGATGAGATCCGCCCGGAGTTCCTTAAGGCTCTGGATGCTGTGGGGCTGTCTTGGTTGACAAGACTCTGCAGCATCGCGTGGACATTGGGGGCGGTACCTCTGGATTGGCAGACCGGGGTGGTGGTTCCTCTCTTTAAGAAGGGGAACCGGAGGGTGTGTTCCAACTATCGTGGGATCACACTCCTCAGCCTTCCCGGTAAAGTCTATTCAGGTGTACTGGAGAGGAGGCTACGCCGGATAGTCGAACCTCGGATTCAGGAGGAACAGTGTGGTTTTCGTCCTGGTCGTGGAACTGTGGACCAGCTCTATACTCTCAGCAGGGTCCTTGAGGGTGCATGGGAGTTTGCCCAACCAGTCTACATGTGCTTTGTGGACTTGGAGAAGGCATTCGACCGTGTCCCTCGGGAGGTCCTGTGGGGAGTGCTCAGAGAGTATGGTGTATCGGACTGTCTGATTGTGGCAGTCCGCTCCCTGTATGATCAGTGTCAGAGCTTGGTCCGCATTGCCGGCAGTAAGTCGGACACGTTTCCAGTGAGGGTTGGACTCCGCCAAGGCTGCCCTTTGTCACCGATTCTGTTCATAACTTTTATGGACAGAATTTCTAGGCGCAGTCAAGGCGTTGAGGGGATCCGGTTTGGTGGCTGCAGGATTAGGTCTCTGCTTTTTGCAGATGATGTGGTCCTGATGGCTTCATCTGGCCAGGATCTTCAGCTCTCACTGGATCGGTTCGCAGCCGAGTGTGAAGCGACTGGGATGAGAATCAGCACCTCCAAGTCCGAGTCCATGGTTCTCGCCCGGAAAAGGGTGGAGTGCCATCTCCGGGTTGGGGAGGAGACCCTGCCCCAAGTGGAGGAGTTCAAGTACCTAGGAGTCTTGTTCACGAGTGAGGGAAAAGTGGATCGTGAGATCGACAGGCGGATCGGTGCGGCGTCTTCAGTAATGCGGACGCTGTATCGATCCGTTGTGGTGAAGAAGGAGCTGAGCCGGAAGGCAAAGCTCTCAATTTACCGGTCGATCTACGTTCCCATCCTCACCTATGGTCATGAGCTTTGGGTTATGACCGAAAGGACAAGATCACGGGTACAGGCGGCCGAAATGAGTTTCCTCCGCCGGGTGACGGGGCTCTCCCTTAGAGATAGGGTGAGAAGCTCTGCCATCCGGGGAGAGCTCAAAGTAAAGCCACTGCTCCTCCACATCGAGAGGAGCCAGATGAGGTGGTTCGGGCATCTGGTCAGGATGCCACCCGAACGCCTCCCTCGGGAGGTGTTTAGGGCACGTCCAACCGGTAGGAGGCCACGGGGAAGACCCAGGACACGTTGGGAAGACTATGTCTCCCGGCTGGCCTGGGAACGCCTCGGGATCCCCCGGGAGGAGCTGGACGAAGTGGCTGGGGAGAGGAAAGTCTGGGCTTCCCTGCTTAAGCTGCTGCCCCCGCGACCCGACCTCGGATAAGCGGAAGAAGATGGATGGATGGATGTCCGGGTGTAACCTGTGAGTGAAGGTGCACAGCGACAAGTGATGAGACGCTAAAAAGAGAAAAGTTGATGACGAACAACAAGACATGGACTGCCAAGTATTTCTTTACATAAATTAAAGGTAAAGCTGTGTGCTTAATTTGTGGTACACAGGTTGCTGTGTTTAAAGAATATAATTTGAATCGCCACTACACGACGAAGCACGAGGAAAAATACCGGAATCTGTCCATGAAGCGCGCGCAAGGGAGGCTGATGCGTTGATGGTAAAACTGCAAACCAAACAAGGACTTTTTGCCAAATTTCACACCCCCAGAGATGCAGTCGTCAGGACAAGTTTCGTCATTTCTCACAAAATCGCCAGAAAAAGTAAGGCGTTTTCTGACGGAGAGTTTATTAAGGAGTGCTTATTAGACTCTGTTGCGCTGATATGTACGGAGACTGACTGTTTTTCGCTGGCTTTGGATGAGAGCTGTGATGTACGTGACACCGCCCAGCTGCTCATCTTCTTACGTGGGATAACTGCAGACTTTCAAATCACGAAGGAGCTGGCAGCCATGCAGTCAATTAAAGAGACAACCACAGGTAATGACTTGTTCACATAGGTAAATGCGTGTTTGGACATTTTAGGACTGAAATGGGACAAGCTGGCAGGTGTGACAATCCAATCCAATCCACTTTATTTATATAGCACATTTAAACAACAAAATGTTTCCAAAGTGCTGCACAACAATATTAAAAACAATATTCAAATATTATCCTCCACCAATGACTGAATAAAAACAAAAAATAATATAAAATATAATATAAAATAAATATGATTAAAAACGATTTTTAACAACAGATGGTTGTCCAAATCTGACAGGGAAAAATGTTGGATAATGCAGGATAAAGTGACAGAAATGAACCCAGTGCAGAAATTGACATTTTTGCATTGTATTTATAAATCAGGAAGTGTTGTGTAAGACAGTGTTAAAAATAAAACCATCAAAAGCAATCTGCTTTTGCATAAAGTTAAGTTAGGTTAAATGAAATTATTATTATTTATCTTACGGTACATCAAAAATAATACTGAGCAAAATTTAATTGTAATATTGTCGGTGTGGCCCTCCAGCAGTGCTCGGGTTGCTTATGCGGCCCCCGGTAAAAAATTAATTGCCCACCCCTGTTCTAGATTAAGGTTTATTTTGTAGCATCACAAAGAGTGGAAATTATTTTGTTCAAACCCATGCACAGTTACTTAATTTTCAGTCATCTGATAAAACCCTTACATTCATTACCCAAGATGGACACAGTTTTGTTCATAGTCACAAAGTGGAATTGAAGAGAAGGTGTCGAGGAAGCTGGTGTCTGGTGACCTGACACGTGTGGACATGTGTATTAACTAACAAGGACTGGTCACTACTGTCTCCGCTGAGCGCTCAGTAATTAAGAATGAAGCTTTGAAGTACTTTATATTCACTGCCTGGCAGTAATGACCAATCCTCATTTTGGTGGGGTGGGAGTGGAGTCAGTTGCGGGGAGCGGAGTGTGTGCCGGGCATGAGTCTATCCCTCAAGTAACAACTGCTCCTTCTTGGCTGCCACTCAGACAGAAACCCCCTTCCCCATACCCTCTTCTTAACTCCTATCACTCTTATTTGGACTACCATTAACAACTCATTTTTGTTTGTGTGTGATGTGGTGGATAACATTACAGAAACAGAAGAACATCGCAGGCGCGCTTGCTTTTTGGATGGCCAACGCCTCGGAGCTGCTCAACTTCATCAAGCAGGACCGAGATCTGAGCCGCATCACGCTGGATGCCCAGGACATCCTCGCCCATCTGGTCCAGATGGCCTTCAAGTCAGTTCACCTCACGGAGTTTCCTCAACAATAGGCAGATGGATGCAATTGTGACGTCTGTCTGAAATGTGTGCATTCAGGTACCTGGTCCACTGCCTCCAGGCCGACCTACACAACTACATGGCCGCCTTCCTGGACGACCCGGAGGAACACAATCCACAGAGGCCCAAGATAGGTAAACACAACTATGAAGCTAACAAAAGAAATGTCACAACGCAGAAGGCCCTGTGAGGACACACAAAGCTAGTTATTGCTGGCATGCTACAGTGGCATGACAGTTTGTTGTGAAGTGAAGTGAATTATATTTATATAGCGCTTTTCTCTAGTGACTCAAAGCGCTTTACATAGTGAAACCCAATATCTAAGTTACATTGAAACCAGTGTGGGTGGCACTGGGAGCAGGTGGGTAAAGTGTCTTGCCCAAGGACACAATGGCAGTGACTAGGATGGCGGAAGCGGGGATCGAACTTGGAACCCTCAAGTTGCTGGCACGGCCGCTCTACCAACCGAGCTATACCGTTGTGACATACGGCCATGAAAGCCGAAAGTTGGTCTTCCTTCGCCTATAACAACTTCTGTCTACCTTGCAGAGGACGTCTTACATACCCTGACGGGTGCCATGTCGCTACTGCGGCGGTGCCGCGTCAACGCCGCCCTCACCATCCAGCTCTTCTCGCAGCTCTTCCACTATATCAACATGTGGCTCTTCAACAAGCTAGTGACGGATACCGATTCGGGGCTCTGCTGCCACTACTGGGGTGCCATCCTGCGGCAGCAGCTGAGCCACATCGAAGCCTGGGCCGAAAAGCAGGGCCTTGAGCTGGCTGCCGACTGCCACCTCAGTCGCATTGTTCAGGTAAGAGGAGACAACATTAACCACACTTTAATGAGAGCACTTGCTAACTCATTAGTTAATTAGCTAGTTTTTAACCTCTTACTCTATGAGCTCTAAAGGGGAAACTTTGGTGGTTATTGTATATAAAAATGTACAGGTCGTTGCTACTGGATAAGAGTAAATAAAGCTGCTTGTTCAGTGAGTTTTAGCGATAGAGGAACGTGTACCATTGAAAGAGCTAAGTGTTGGCTTTCAAGTTCTGCTAATGTTTTTGGTTGATGAAATTGTACACAGGTCTAAGACTGTTAGCTTGTTTTCGACATTTTCCTATTTAAGTGCTTGTGATTTGAATTGTCTTCTAAAATTTATTTAGTTGAGTATAGCATGTGAATATTGATGCAAGTGTTTCAAATGCAACCCCCTATGACCATGAACTGCAGTTTTAAAAAAGTTAGACATATTTATGACATCATTAATGCCTTGATAGTCACCAATGCAACATCCGTGGAGAAGGAAATAAGCATTGCTCAGCATGTTATATGCGTGCGTGTCTTCCAGGCCACCACACTGCTGACTATGGACAAGTATTCCATGCAAGATGTTCAGAACATTCACAGCACTTGCTTCAAGCTCAACTCCCTGCAGCTCCACGCTCTCATGACCAATTACCACTGTGCTCCCGACGAGCCTTACATCCCACCTGTAAGTCAAACAAAGCTTTCAAATCGGGATGGTACTTTATAATTATTTGCTGTCATTTTCTTTTTCACGCACAGGAGCTGATCGACCACGTGGTGGCAGTGGCTGAGAACACTGCTGATGAGCTAGCAAGGAGCGACGGCCGGGAGGTCCAGTTGGAGGAGGACCCCGACCTCCAATTGCCTTTCCTCCTACCTGAGGATGGCTACTCCTGCGACGTGGTGCGCAACCTCCCTAATGGTCTGCAGGACTTCCTCGACCCACTGCTGCAGCGAGGTAGATTTTTAATAATTTACTTTTTAATTGGTTGTTATAATACTGTATTAGACACTCAGTGAGTTGATCAAACTCTATGTACACGTTTGTGTGTTTTGTCCACCAGGTTTCTGTCGGTTAACGCCCCACCCTCGCTCACCCGGTACGTGGACAGTCCACTTTGAGGGGGCCGACTGTGACAGCCACTTCTCTGCTGCTGACAACTCTGACCTGGTAAGACTGTGTGTGTGGTCCCAGAGGAAGGCTGTGATTACAGCAACATACAACTGATATTTAAAGACACAACTCACACACACATTTAACCAACACCAATCACGCTGTAACTTGAGGGAGCTTAAATCATAAAATGATAGACAGTTTAAATGTTCACCTCCTCTGTAATTGGGCTGCTTATCCCTATGTTTACAAACAACTTCATGATTGTAGACGCCACTTAATGTAGGTACTGCACACAGACTTTGAAGGTGTGTTTTCTGGAAGAAATTAAAGGTAAACCTTGTCATCCAAAGGTAATTCAATGTGCACAAAACATGCTATTTATTATTTACCATATGTCAAATGGTCTGCATACCATCTCATAGGTTTGCTCTCTTTGCTGCACAACGAACCAGCACATAAAAACATCATTTATGGGTGCATTGTATGTCTTTTTTTATTGCTCTCTACAAAGTGAGCGGTCATTGTGGTTTTTAGCTGAAAGCTGTTTAACATTCTTGCTTTAAGGTAATAGCTTTGTGTAAGCTAGCCTGTAGAAAGCTTTAATGGAAGCGTCACCGCAGTGCTGTTCACTGTTAACCCAACACAAGCAGTATATGATGTAAAGTTAGTCAATAACTGAAGATTTTGCACTAGCAGTTCTAGCTTTAATGACACCTATGGCAATATCTCTATTGGCCAGTGTTCAACACTTTAGTCTGGAGACAGGTTTGACACATGGGTAAATGACACCTTAGTGGCTATATTGACACCGCACTGATACTGTGTTGGTGTTTCATAATGGCACACTATCTGCTGGATCAAAAAAGTCACTACTGGTACCAATATCATAGTTGGTTTATTTTACGAATAGCTGCAACTCTGATCAATAAGCCAAATAGTAAACAAGAAAAGAAGAATATTTACCTTTTTGAAGCTCTAAGTTAAAAATGATCCCACACTTTTTCTGAGTTCGAGTTAATGTAGAATGATGACGGCAACGAAAACCAAGGTCAAACGCAACATGCCACTGCTTTTGACTTCTTTCAGTATTAGCTGTTACTTGTGAGCCGAAAAACATTGCTTCCTGATAAAGACAGTTTGGCGCTTCACAGTCAAATGACACAGCAGCTATATTGGTCACATGTATTTTGACACACATATCAAGTTATCAAGGGACAGAGTATCACTCTTTGAGTTTCAATGCTTCTGTATCGTTTGACCCATCATTGGCTAACAGTCTTACAATTTAGAGATGGACGAAAGGTCAAAGTTGAGGGTGTTTGATTACCTCCAAAGTGAAGTTACCGTAAGATCCTAAACATAATGGAAAATACTATAGATGGGCTACCAGGATTAACATCATGATTGCGTTCATTTGCTTAAGTACTAACAGGTACACAGTCCCCAAACTCTGTGGAAACAAAGTAATGACTGCACTCTGCATTGACTAGCTTGGGATGCCTATTGTGTCAACTCCATCCATCCATCCATCCATCTTCTTCCGCTTATCCGAGGTCCGGTCGCGGGGGCAGCAGCCTAAGCAGGGAAGCCCAGACTTCCCTCTCCCCAGCCACTTAGTCCAGCTCCTCCCGGGGGATCCCGAGGCGTTCCCAGACCAGCCGGCAGACATAGTCTTCCCAACGTGTCCTGGGTCTTCCCCGTGGCCTCTTACCGGTCGGACGTGCCCGAAACACCTCCCTAGGGAGGCGTTCGGGTGGTATCCTGAGCAGATGCCTGAACCACCTCATCTGGCTCCTCTCGATGTGGAAGAGTAGCGGCTTTAGTTTGAGCTCCTCCTGGATGACAGAGCTTCTCACCCTATCTCTAAGGGAGAGCCCCACCACCCGGCGGAGGAAACTCATTTCGGCCGCTTGTACCCGATTCCCACCCCAGTCGCTTCACACTCGGCTGCGAACCGATCCAGTGAGAGCTGAAGATCCTGGCCAGATGAAGCCATTAGGACCACATCATCTGCAAAAAGCAGAGACCTAATCCTGCAGCCACTAAACCAGATACCCTCAACGCCCTGACTGCGCCTAGAAATTCTGTCCATGAAAGTTATGAACAGAATCGGTGACAAAGGGTAGCCTTGGCGGAGTCCAAACCTCACTGGAAACGGGTCTGACTTACTGCCGGCAATGCGGACCAAGATCTGACACTGATCGTACAGGGAGTGGACCGCCACAATCAGACAGTCCGTTAGCCCATACTCTGAGCACTCCCCACAGGACTTCCCGGGGTACATGGTCGAATGCCTTCTCCAAGTCCACAAATCACATGTAGACTGGTTGGGCAAACTCCCATGCACTCCCAAGGACCCTGCCGAGAGTATAGAGGTGGTCCACAGTTCCACGACCGGGACGAAAAACACACTGTTCCTCCTGAATCCGAGGTTCGACTATCCGGCGTAGCCTCCTCTCCAGTACACCCGAATAGACCTTACCGGGAAGGCTGAGGAGTGTGATCCCACGATAGTTGGAACACACCCTCCGGTTCCCCTTCTTAAAGAGAGGAACCACCACCCCGGTCTGCCAATCCAGAGATACCGCCCCCGATGTCCACGCGATGTTGCAGAGTCTTGTCAACCAAGACAGCCCCACAGCATCCAAAGCCTTAAGGAACTCCGGGCGGCTCTCATCCACCGAGGAGCTTTTTAACTACCTCGGCAACCTCAGCCCCAGAAATAGAAGAGCCCACCACAAATTCCCCAGGCACTGCTTCCTCATAGGAAGACGTGTTGGTGGGATTGAGGAGGTCTTCGAAGTATTCCCTCCACCGATCCACAACATCCGCAGTCGAGGTCAGCATAACACCATCCTCACCATACACGGTGTTGACAGTGCACTGCTTCGCCTTCCTGAGGCGGCGGATGGTGGTCCAGAATCATTTCGAAGCCGTCTGGAAGTCGTTTTCCATGGCTTCCCCGAACTCATCCCATGTCCGAGTTTTTGCCCCCGCGATCGCTGAAGCCGCACACCAATAGGACTGTTTCTTCAGCTTGACGGCATCCCTCACCGCTGGTGTCCACCGGCGGGTTCTAGGATTATCGCCAGGACAGGCACCAACCACCTTGCGGCCACAGCTCCATTCGGCCGCCTAGACAATAGAGGTACGGAACATCGTCCACTCAGACTCAATGTCCAGCACCTCCCTTGTGACATGTTCAAAGTTCTTCCGGAGGCAGGAATTGAAACTCTCTCTGACAGGAGACTCTGCTAGGCGTTCCCAGCAGACCCTCACAATGCAATTTGGCCTGCCAGGTCTGTCCGGCATCCTCCCCCACCATCGCAGCCAACGCACCATCAGGTGGTGATCGGTAGAAAGCTCCGCCCCTCTCTTCACCCGAGTGTCCAAAACATGAGACCGCAAATCCGATGACACAACTACAAAGTCGATCATGGAACTGCGGCCTAGGGTGTCCTGGTGCCAAGTGCACATATGGACACCCTTATGTTTGAACATGGTGTTCGTTATGGACAATCTGTGACGAGCAAAAAAGTCCAATAACAAAACACCACTCTGGTTCAGATCCGGGCGGTCATTCTTTCCAATCACGCCTCTCCAGGTTTCACTGTCGTTGCCAATATGAGCGTTGAAGTCCCCCAGTAGAACGAGGGAATCACCCGGGGGAGCACTCTCAAGTACTCCCTCAAGCAAATCCAAAAAGTGTGGGTACTCTAAGCTGCTGTTTACCGCGTAAGCGCAAATAACAGTCAGGACCCGTCCCCCCACCCGAAGGCGGAGGGAAGCTACCCTCTCGTCCACTGGGTTGAACTACAACGTGCAGGCTCTGAGCCGGGGGGCAACAAGAATTGCCACCCCAGCCCGTCGCCTCTCACTGCTGGCAACGCCAGAGTGGAAGAGAGTCCAGCCCCTCTCGAGAGAACTGGTTCCAGAGCCCTTGCTGTGCGTTGAAGTGAGTCCGACTATATCTAGCCGGAACTTCTCCGCCTCACACACTAGTTCAGGCTTCTCCCCCCGCCCCCAGCGAGGTGACGTTCCACGTCCCAAGAGCTAGCTTATGTAGCCGAGGATCGGACCGCCAAGTGCCCTGCTTTCGGCTTCCGCCCAGCTCACATTGCACCCGACCTCTATGGCCCCTGCTATGGGTGGTGAGCCCTTTTTAGGGGGGACCCACGTTGCCTCTTCGGGCTGTGCCCGGCCGGGCCCCATGGGGACAGGCCCGGCCACCAGGCGCTCGTCATCGTGCCCCACCTCCGGGCCTGGCTCCAGAGGGAGGCCCCGGTTACCCGTGTCCGGGCGAGGTAATTCTGGGTCCTTCGTTTTTATTTTTCATGGAGGTCTTCGAGCTGCTCTTTGTCTGATCCCTCACCTAGGACCAGTTTGTCTTAGGAGACCCCACCAGGGGGCATAAAGCCCCCGGACAACATAACATAGCTCCTAGGATCATTGGGACACGCAAACTCCTCTACCGCGATAAGGTGGCAGCTCAGAGAGGAGTATTGTGTCAACTTACAACTTAAATTGCCAGGAGACGCTAGCAGATGTACTACCCCCACACAGGGGGAGGCGCCTCCTAGAGAATGCTGCCCTGGGCAGTAGTTAGAGGTGGGAATCTTTAGGCACCTCCCGATTCAATTACGATTACAATTCAGGAGCTGTAATAAACAGTTAAATTAATTCCCGCTTTTATTAAATTAATAGAAATGTGTGCAAAATTGGAACATATAAAAAATAAAGGAGTTGGTCGGATCTCTTGGTGAGGTGGCTCGCTGCAGTCAGCCAAATTTTAGAAATGTCTGCATTACCTTATTCACTATAAATAAATCGATTATCTACGTTTACTAATCGATTTTATATTCGGCCATGTCCGAATTGCGTTGACTCTAAAAATTGAGCAGTTGCCCATGTGGCCATCTGAGTATGTGTTGACACTGTTACTGTAAATTGCATGTCACACTGGTAAAAGCAAAGCTTTTCATTTGTTGTCTTGTGGCCGTTATTTGGCTGCCAGCTTCCCGTCAATCGCACAGCCACACACGACGATGTGACACAGTATCGCAATACACACGCGCACAAATTCAATGCAGACATTCTTTTATGTTATGATATATTTTTCACAAGTCTGACACAAGCCTGTTGATGTTAGCTGCCACTTTTGAGGAATTTTTTTCTTGTGATGTGGTAAAGATTGGTAGCTCTCAGTCTGTGTCTCCACACCCAGTCACCCAGCCCTGCACATTTTAGTGTGCGTGCGTGCGTGCGTTTGGGTGGGTGGGTGGTTGGTTGTGCATGTGGCCAGCCATGGTGTGGTTTTCATTCTTGACTCCTCTCCAGCAACCACCGGTTCGCCTGTGGTTTTCTCCTTCCCACCTTCTTCACTCCCACCCAGCCTCCCTCCATCCTCTCACTTCTGTCTTCTTCGTCCCGCCGCTCAGTTTCCCTCCACAACGTTCCAGAAGTGCATCTGATAGCCTGAGGACTTTGCTCGTCCAGGCACTGAAAACGGCCCCCACTGGTCCTTTATTCACTCTTTGTCCTTCTTGTGTGCATTTCTCCTTGCAGCCAATGAGGAAAGACCCAGAGGTCGTCACGGTGACCCTCAAGAAGCACAATGGCATGGGCCTTAGCATCGTGGCCGCCAAGGTAAGACAAACCCCAAGCTTTTCTCAAATATTCTTGTAATAATAAAGAGCTGGAAACAAATGTGACAGGAAGTCCGCAAATTAGCAGAATGTTGTTGAGATCTGGAGCATGCGAGAATGTTGAGAGTGAGTGACTGTTTTTAAAATGACTATTCTAACTGTTGAGTCTGACGGCCGCCCAGAGACTAAACAGTGAGCCCAAATAAGAAGGTTCTGGATGGTTCTGTTTAGTTTGCCACTGTAGTGAGCGCATAGCGTGGCGTTGTTAAAGTGGTGCTGTAGATCACTGTCTTCGTTAGTAAATACTCCCAAAGTTCTCTCATACAACACCAACTCATCAGCTTCACTCGTGTTTATTATTAACACAAACATCACAGATTAAAGTGGAGAAAAAAGCAAGTATTCGTTTGATTTAAGCAGTAAATCACTGCAAAGTTCTTTCACTAAATATTTGTTGTAATAGGCTGTGGTTTGATTCAGAAATGTGTTCATGAAAACCATGAGGCCCCACTCACGGAGGCGACTATTCTTCCCAATCCAAGCTTTCCTCAACTTGAAAGCATTTCATATACTAAAGATTTGACTGCACAAAATATTGTTTAACTGAAGTGAGGCTCTTGCTGGATGGATAACAGATGTGCACGGTGGCGGCATCTAGGGGCTATAGTCTTATTTTATTCAGGGTTCCCACGTGTTCTGGAAAAACTGGGAAATTATTGTTCAATTTTCCAGTTATGGAAAGTATACAAAAAATGACAAAAGAAAATTAAATGGCCTGGAAATGGTTGTTATTTTTAGGAAGGTTTAAATAGAATGGAATTGCTTGGTTATATATTGAACTGTTTGCACTGCAGAAGAGTGTCCGCCCTGAGATCGGTAGGTCGTGAGTTCAAACCCCGAGTCATACCAAAGACTATAAAAATGGGACCCAATACCTCCCTGCTTGGCACTCAGCATCAAGGGTTGGTATTGGGGGTTAAATCACCAAAATGATTCCCGGGCGCAGCCACCGCTGCTGCTCACTGCTCCCCTCACCTCCCAGGGGGTGAGGGTGATGAGTCAAATGCAGAGGATAATCTCACCACACCTAGTGTGTGTGACAATCATTGGTACTTATTATTATAACATTTTATTTAGATATTGAGTTATATTTATGTCAATTTGTTTATTTGTGCAGTGTGTATTGTAAATTGAGATGAAACTATACGCATATAAACGATCTGGATCATTGCAAGTTAAAACTGTAAGAAAGAACACTTGCAAAGAATCAGGAGATAAGAAAATAATTTCAGGTGAAGAGTGAGAACTCTGTTAATGTGGACAGAGGTACGATTATAAATTAATTAACCATGGAAGTAATGCATTCACCCTAAAACTTTAATTGAGAGGCCAAGTGACCTGGTGGAAGACAAGAAAGAGCCACTTCTTCTGGCCAGTGTTGCTTATAAGGAGGTTTTCATCCTGGCTTGTTTGTCCGCAAGCAGGATTATGCAAAACTGATTATGAAAGGTTAAAATTTGATACTTTGTCTAAGGTCTGTTTTACTGCATGAAGGCTGTCGTGTGGTCTCTTCTACCTTTGTTCTCTTCCTCAACACTTCTCGCACAAAGCTAAGATGTAGAGTATAAATATAAAACCTCCTTCCTGCTAATGGAAGCGACTTTCCTGTGTGGCCTGTGTCTGTTGTGTGTGGGAAGGAAGGATGTAGTGTGGAAGCCTTCTTGCAATGTTTATTTTTCAAGCAGTGTGTGTGTTGAAATGTGTGTAATGGGAATGCCAGGTAGAAGGAGTTTTGTCCAACAGCTGCTTGGATTCTCCATAAACTGGGCTGAGCTCTGTCCTCTTATATAACCGTGTGTGTTTGCGCGTGCGTGCACGTACATGTTAGTGTGTGTGTATGTGTGTGTGTGTGTGTGTGTGTGTGTGTGTGTGTGTGTGTGTAATGTGACTGTTGGGGCAGCAGCACTCCCCCTCAGTCTGACCAGCCGCCGTCCCAAGCAGACATTTTGCCTCCCGATCAACACCTGCGTTTCTGCCTGTTTTTTTTACTCGGAGTGGCATGTGGAGGAATTTTGCCTGGCTTCGGAACTTTTAAAGGAGATCTTGCATCTCGTAAATGGGGAATTTACATAGCCTATAGCATTACTGCCTCCTGTTTTCACAGGTGTTTGACTTGTATCTGCTCAAGCTCAGCTTTAAATATATATATTTTTTTCTTCCTGTCTGAGAGCTTTTGGACTTGTCGGTGCATGCTAGCAAGTTGCTGTAGCGTCTGGGATAAGTACGCGTCCCAATCGGGACGACCCAGTGTAAACTGGTCTTCACAAGCAGCAGGCGCAGCATGTGGTTCTCAGTGGTGGGCAAGAAAGACCAGGTAGGTGTGTGACACAACTGGTCCTTTTAAACGAGTAAAGAGTGAAAGTGTAGCTGTGTTGCTTGAATGAAGCACAGATGTGCATGTTGATAGTTCGCAGGTTTAATGGCCTTCTGGGTTGTCTGTTTGCTTTAACGGCTGCTCTGCTAATGGTTAACCCAATGCGCACACAGCATATGTGCACTTTTACAATTGATTCATTTGTTTATTAGTAGTAGTTTCTTGAGTGTTCACTGTGCATGCAACACATTGGCTCCCCCTTTGTTATTTTATGAATGTTGTCGTAGTGGAACCTGCATGGTTGCTGAATGAGATTTGTGGGCTTATTAAATATGATTGAAATCCATGCAACAGTGTTCAATTGATGAGATTCTGCATTGGTCACACAATAGAAGGCAGAGAAATACTGCACGTGTAACCTCAAATGCTCAATTTGTGTATTTAAAGTGTGTGTTTGTTTGTTGACTGGACATGTGGAACAATGGCCGTCCCCTTCCTCGTGAGGTCAGCAACAATCAGGGGATGTATGGCGTTCACTCAAGTCGCATTTCCTGTGATGCGAAAGCCCTAAAGTTGTGCACGTTTGCTCTGGGTATGTTTATTTTGTCAGTTTATTAGGTTTACTTTGCACTGCTGTTATTTTCATTAGTTTCACAGGAATTACAAGTGTAGGTTATGGGTTTTGAGCCCTCTCAGATATGGTAACATTGGGTGTGGCTAATTGCTCATAGCCAAAGTCAGGAAAATAGCTAAAAAGCCTTCAGGTACAAACATGCTCCTGTTTTACCACAAATAGACAAATATGTATTTAAATTATAAGCAGGAATATGCCTCGCGTTCGCTTCATGACTTTATATCGTGACACCGGTGCTTTGTGCAAAGACTTGATGAATCAGGTGAACCCACAAAGCGTTTGCAAACACTGAGGCTTAACACAGGAATTTGTTTGACTGGTGCCAACATTTCTGTTTGGTCTGCTTCACCTCAACGTGCGTTTCGGGCAATGACTCCTTCAGACGGCCTACAAAGTGTCAGCTGACACAAGTCATTACCTCAAATTGTTTCACTGAAAACAATAATAATACACCACAGGCCTGGCAGCTAAAAGGTGCGCTTTATTTCCGGTATCAGGACACCTTAAAGATCCGGCGCCAAGCTGCCCCAGATTGTCCAACTTTCTTGTATGTGCGTGCGTGCATGAATTTTAACATGCTTTTACACAGATTCTGTGGACTGTCTGCTAATAATCTATTTCTCACCTTCATAAAGCCTCCTTGTGGCCCCCGTGATTATCCTTAAAAATGATTTAAACTCATTAAAAATCCCTGTGAGCATATCATGGTGGTTGAGGGAATTCCTCTAGTTTTTAGTGTCTGACTCTTAAATGTCCACTGTAATGCACATAAGATATGAAACGATGACAATGATTTATTGTCATCCTCAACTTAATGTCACACACAGGAAATTCATGCCAGCCTCCTTATTGCATGCAACTCACACACACACACACACACACACACACACACACACACACACACACACACACACACACGCACGCACGCACAGACTTAGAGGCAGACAATCGGAACATTGTGGGTCAGTTAGTTAGCAGCTGATGAATGTCTGTTCACATTGTTCATTCAGAAAAGTAACTGTTACATTTAATATGCAGTAATTAATAACTTGTAATGAATGCAAGAGACCATACTTCCATCTTAGACGCGATATTGTTTTGTCTTTATCACCAGCCAACATTAAAGTCATTGTTTAAACTAGTTTTCACTATTTCCCCCTAATTCAAAGACCTCGTCCGGCAGTTACAGGATGTCATGAATTGCCTTAACAATACAACAAAGAATTGCTTGTATCGTTCAAGCAATTTCTTCCCGGAAGTGAAAACCAGTGGTGGTCAACCAAGCTATGATGGTCATGCACTCTCCGAGTACACAAGGGGTTTATAGCTTCCTGAAAAAAGCAGATAAGAGCACAAAATCCAACTATGCAATGTAAAGATCCCTATACTTTATTAAAAAAACAAAGACTTGTCGAGTGATAAAGAATTATTAGTCGGTGGAGTATTCAAACATATCGAACTATCGTGTGATCCAGACGTCATTCTGATTCTACACAACACAACAGATGAAAACTTGGAAAAACATGGAGGTCTACAACTTCTTTGTGTGTGGCTGAGTCAAGGAAATTGGTATTAAGACTCTCCCGGATAAATATGCATCGTTTTTGCTCGGCTAAGGTTGCATTTCATGATTTAACTTTGTCTACTGCCATGTTTGTTGACTGCCTTTGGTGTTGCAAGCGCCGTTTACGAGTACACGTTTTTCCCCATCTTTATCAAAATATAACTATAGATGTCAACATTGTGTATGTGCTGAAAGCTTCATTTATTATCGTTCCCTTTGGTAAAAGCTAAACTCTTTTAGGTTTTGCTCATATTTTTTTATTTTATGTAGACTTGCCGAGTTGGTGCTTTATGAAACACTTGTAGCAAAAATGTGTTTTAAGAAATACGAATAATATCAAGATAATATACTTGGTAAATAAATGGGAAATACTAAACGTTAAAAGTATATCAAGCAAACACAGTGGTCACTGCAAACTCATACATTATTCGGCTCTGCTTCCTTGTACTGGAGTGTGTGGTACTTTAGTTGTCGTCTTTCTTAAAATTTTGCACTCTTCCGACCTTCTTGATTACAGCAACTCTGAAGATACGTTTATCCTTTTAGCGATTTTAACGGTTCGTACAGCCCAAAACAACGCAAGCATAGGGCATTTTTCTTCGAGGAAGGCTAAATGGCACCTTGTACCAATTGAGAACAGACGCTGGCTTTACCACCACGCGTATTCAATGAGCCGGACGTGAGCCGGACACTACGTCATTTTGAATCCAAGCAATACACATTAGCACCTCTGAGCCTTGTTCACGATAGACTTAGGGCCAGTCCCAATACACCCCCAGCCCCACTTTTTAGCCCTATCCCTACATTGTGTGTGTTTCTGTGAAGGTAGTGGTGTCCCAATGACTCTTTGCATAGACTTAGACTTAGACTTCCTTTTTATTGTCATTCAAACTTTAACTTTACAGTACAGATAAGAACGAAATTTCATTTCATTAGCTCATGGTAGTGCAGGATAAAAAAGGAATAAGGTGCATATATAAATAAATAAATAAATAGGTTACTGTACAGATAAATATATTGCACTTTTTCACATGCGTCCACGTTTATGGATGTGTCTTTTTTATTCCAGCGAGTTAATCCATTTTGGGGGGAGTTGAGGGGATTTTTATGATGCGTTCAAGAGTATTACGGCCTGAGGGAAGCAGCTGTTACAGAACCTGGAGGTTCTGCTTCAGAGGCTGCGGAACCTCTTTCTAAAGTCCAGCAGTGAAAACAGTCCTTGGTGGGGGTTGGAGGAGTCTTTGCAGATTTTCTGAGTCCTGGTCAGGCAGCGGCTTTTTGCGATCTCCTGGATAGGAGGAAGAGGAGTCCTGATGATCTTTTCCGCCATCCTCACCACTCTCTGGAGAGACTTCCAGTCTGAGGCACTGCAGGCTCCAGCCCAGACAGAGATGCTATGCTGTTGGTCAGCAGGCTCTCTATAGTGCCTCTGTAGAATGTGGTGAGAATGGGGGGAGGGAGCTGTGCTCTTTTCATCCAACGCAAGAAGTGCATGCGCTGCTGAGCTCTTTTTACAAGAGCTCCGGTGTGTAGGGCCCAGGTTATATTGTCAGTTATCTGCACCCCCAGGAACTTGGTGCTGCTTACCATCTCCACCGCTATGCCGTTGATGAAGAGTGGAGCGTGGCTGTACTGGTGTTTCCTGAAGTCAACGATGATCTCCTTGGTCTTGTCGACATTCAGGACCAGGTTGTTGGTTCTGCACCAGTCAATCAGATGTTTCACCTCTTCCCTGTAGTCCATGTCGTTGTTGTCACGGATGAGGCCCACTACTGTCGTGTCGTCCGCATACTTCACAATGTGGTTATTAGTGGACCTGGCGCAGCAGTCATGGGTCATCAACGTGAACAGCAGCGGACTCAGGACGCAGCCCTGGGGGGAGCCGGTGCTCAGGGAGATGGCACTGGAGGTGGGGAGATGGCACTGGAGGTAGTGGTAGTGGTAGTGCATGTAGTGGTAGTGGGCATAATGAGAGTGAGGCATTTCAGATGCTACTCGCTCAGGCAGGGGCAGAGGAAATTCCACACTGTTAGGCTAAAATACAAAAAAATAATGCTAAAATATTAATACTATAAAGCTTTGCGAATGTGAAAACATTAACGCTACATACTAAAGGTGGGAATCTTTGGGCACTTCACGATTTGATTACGATTACGATTCAGGAGCTACGATTCGTTTAAAAATTGATTATTGATGCATCTTTAATTTATGTATATTGATGCAGTTTTACATTACTTTTTGTTTTACTAAATAAATGTATTAAATTCATGGAAATGTGTTCAAAACTGGAACATAAGTGCCCTATAATAAAGGAGCTGATCGGATCTCTCGGTGAGGTGGCTTGCTGCAGTCAGCCAAATTTTAGAACTGTCTGCATTATTTTATTTACAATAAATAAATAGATGATCTAGTATTGACGTTTACTAATCGATTTTATAATCGTCCATGTCCGAATTGCGATGCATCTAAAAATCGGTTATTTCCTACTACATACATTCAAAAAATTCACAAGAGACAACAGTCGTAGATGGCAGTTTCTTCTCCGTGTAGTTCTTTGTTTATTCATCAACCGAAGCATGATGAATGAAAAAAAAGATCTCAGCCGTTAACTCCATTGCTACCGGGTTTGTTGTGTAATGGTGGAACTAAGGGGTTTTACGATACAGTGCTACAAATAAAGTAGTGCAATAGTAATGAATTAAAAACGGTACTACTGCCTTTGGAAAATACCGGTAGTTATTTTTCATCCACATGTGCTGCCGTGTGGCGGTGACATTGCTGAGCCGCGGCACATTTGTGTGTCAAAACGCACACACTGAGCGCATACAAGCAGAAAAAAGTGTCAAAAGGAATAATGACCAAAAAAACAGCAATTCTACTGGTTAATAAAAAGGTTGTGTGAAAGGCAATATGGAGGTATTTGGGTATCTGTGTTGGCCCTGCGATGAGGTGGCGACTTGTCCAGGGTGTACCCCGCCTTACGCCCGATTGTAGCTGAGATAGGCTCCAGCGCCCCCCGTGACCCCGAAGGGAATAAGCGGTAGAAAATGGATGGATGGATGGGTTACAAAACAATAAGGATTTTGGTTTAAACACATAAGCGCGGCGCTGCTTTAAAACACGCCTCGCCAAATGTGTCAATATAGCGTTATCGCCTTTTCTTTAAACTTAATATTCAGATCTGCACAAGGAGTTTAAAGAGTGCCAGGTAATATAGTTAACAGCCTCCCTTGTGCACATATAGATACAAAGATGTTCAAACAGCTACTGCCCACGTAACGTAAACTATCATAATGCAAGTGAATTGACTGAATTGTGTAACAAATTCGCACTCTTTCATTTGTTTTATCCTAAACAATGTGTGCTTTACCTGCTACTTGTTTTGTCTGTGTCGCCTTATTGTTTTCAATATTTACTAATAATTGTATTTGTCTTAAGGCACAGATCAAAATTGGCAACCATTAATCATGAAGCATTTATTACAATGTCAAAAAAGCTTTTTATTCTATTCTAACCTATTTCGAGATTATTGCAGGCTATATTTAATATGTAAAATAATAGTAAACTGTTTTTTGAGTGGAATAAAAAAGCCCATGTGTAATGTGCCTTTTAATTTTAATTCCAGTCTTTTAAAATTGTTTATTGGGTGCAGTAAGAAAAATCCATCCATCCATTTCCTACCGCTTGTCCCCTACGGAGTTGCGGGGGGTGCTGGAGCCTATCTCAGTTGCACACGGGCAGAAGGCACTTACACCCTGGACAAGTCGCCATCTCATCGCAGGGCCAACAAAGATAGACAGACAACATTCACACTCACATTCACACAGTATGTGAATAAGAAACATATGTTTTAATAATATGTTTTATCATAAAATGTTCTGTTAAAATGAAGCCAACAATTACATTTTTTGTGGTCCTCTTTATTTTGAAAAGTATCGAACAGAGTTAAAATAGGGCTAGGGTTAAATGTACATTTTGGTACCAAAATATTGGTGTTGGGAGAACTCTAAGTGGGACGTATGCGCAAACATAACTATATATAGTCACTTTACGTGCCCGAACGTAAACTATGCAGTGACGTAGCAAGTGGTGTCCCAATTGTGCCCTAGGCCTTAACACTTTGAAGTGAATGTTCAAATATTATTTGAAACCTTGCCTGTACAGTTAATGATACTGACAGATTGACCCTGAACTTTCATTATTTTCTATGAAAAAAGCTTCACACCCGAACAGTAATTTGCTCATTAAAAATAAGGCTTAAGTAAGTAAAATATGTCAAGTTCTACAATTCTATACCGTATTTTTCTATAAGTCAGTTTTTTCATAGGGTGCGACTTATACTCGGGAGCGACTTATGTGTGAAATTATTAACACATTACCGTAAAATATCAAATAATATTATTTAGCTCATTCACGTAAGAGACTACACGTATAAGATTTAATGGGATTTAGCGATTAGGAGTGACAGATTCTTTGGTAAACGTATAGCATGTTCTATATGTTATAGTTATTTGAATGACTTTTACCATAATATGTTACGTTAACATACCAGGCACATTCTCAGTTGGTTAATTATGCGTCATATAACGTACACTTATTCAGCCTGTTGTTCACTATTCTTTATTTATTTTAAATTGCCTTTCAAATGTCTATTCTTGGTGTTGGGTTTTATCAAATAAATTTCCCCAAAAAATGCGACTTATACTCCAGTGCGACTTATATATGTTTTTTCCCTTCTTTATTATGCATTTTCGGCCAATGCGACTTATACTCCGAAAAATACGGTACTAGATATATTTTAAGGTTGTCAAAAGATTTTGTGCTTGTCTTTGAACGTGTGGTTGCTTATTTGGGCTTGCTTTCCTGTCCCCACCCAAACACGAGTGTGGCAGTAGGTATTTTGTCCTTTTCTACACAACTCCAAGTGGGACTTTTCCGACTTTCCACCAGTACCCTGAATGCAGCATTAGTGTGTCAAAATGTATCTCAGCGTCAAAGTTTGTTCAATAATTCTCAACCCGTAAGAAGCACATTAACTTAACACCCAGATCGCAAAAATGCTCCCTACCCCTAACAGATTGAGTAAAAGATTAAGATGCAGGTTTGTAGTGAGGCTGACCTGTTTTACATGACCTGCACACTCGGTGCAGTGTCTGCAGCTTTGACGAATGGCAGCAATTAGATTTCTTCTTGATTTTATGAAGCCCTTTATAGACTTGACGCCACTTCATGTCCGGCTGCATTGCGTGCACCAAGCTTTTTAATTCGTAAATGTTCTGGTTGTCTTATGACACACACACAGATAAACATTTTAAGATGTTAAAGACAATGTGGTGATGTAACAAAAACAGCTTATTGTTTAAACGGTGATCCCGCTATGTGGCGTCCAAGCATTTAGTTGAATTGTTTTGAACAATATGTCATGCTGATCTTCTTTGGAACCTCCTGACTAAATAGCAGATAGTTTTGTTTCCAGGGCTAAACAAATAAGAGAAAAGTCTTAAAGTTGTTGACTCTGATGTGTGGTTGAACTTGTTACCTCACATAAAAGACACTCACAGCTCAGGAAAGCAATCCAGCGCTGCTTTGTTCACTATCAAACTTCCAGGAACTTCTTGTGGAATTTGCGTAGAGGAAATCAGAAGGTGGCGCTGTTTCATATTGATGGTGTGTGTTATCTTGCAGGGCGCCGGCCAGGAAAAACTGGGCATCTACATCAAGTCTGTGGTCAAAGGAGGCGCCGCCGACATGGTCGGTATCACATTGATATTCAACCCATGCTGGAGAGCATAAACTGACCCTCTGTGTCTTTTTCACAGGACGGACGTCTGGCAGCAGGAGACCAGCTGCTGAGCGTGGACGGCCGCAGCCTGGTCGGTCTGTCGCAGGAGAGGTAAAAAAAACGAACGCTCGGCATTCACATAACAAGAGCACATCCAGCAATGAGCTGACGTGAGTCACACCCAGGAGAAAAATGTCTCCTTCAAACCACACTTTGCTTCTTTGTGGGCACTGGAAAATAGGAAGAAAAATGTATGAAACTGTGTGTGGAGAAGTAAAATGTAATAATGACGTGACATGATGACCACAGCCTTAAAACCTCAGGCGTGGGAAAGTCTTTCTAAAAGTTTATTGTTGTTAAAAACAAAAAAACACTTTGTTTTGTCACATAAAACCCTCTTTTAGTGCCTCTGCTTTCAATATTTCTGCTGTATTTACACATTCCTTCACACATGGAGAGCCATAATAAGCTATTAAATAACTTTCAATGCGTAGATGATATCTTGAAACAGTCTGGAAATATATTGTACATTCAATGACTACAAATAGGTATAGTGTTTAGTTAATTGCTTATAGTGTGTCTTCCATGACCATGGCATGGCGTTGTTGAGTGAATTACAATAGTGGCTGTATCGCAAATGGAATACACGTTAATATGTATATTACAGTACATGCCTATGGATATTCTCATTGTATTATTTTCAAAATATTGTACAGTACCTCACAAAACTGAGTGCATCCCTCACATTTCTGAAAATATTGTGTTATGTTTTCATGGGACAACACAGAATAAAAGGCAATTTGTTAGAATGTAAAGTAATCAGTGTGGAGCTTTTATATAAGTGTATATGTACTTACTGTCCATTGAAATGATTGCAACAAAAGTGAGTACTGTACAATAGGGCTGTCTTCAATAAGAATTTCCATAGTCGAATCTGATTTGTTAAATAGAAAACTTTTATTGCAAGGCCACAGCTAATGGGAATCCACTAGGGATGTTACGGTATGAACATTTCTTATTATGGTTATTGTGACCAAAATTATCAATTTTCAAAAAGTACTTAAACTGAAATCTTTTAACCAAGTTTTATTTAAAAAAACGCAAACAACACATTCAAAATGATTTCCTTGGTAGAAGAAACATTATTGTAGATAAAAACGCTGTTTCATGGACCTCAAGTAGAAATTGAATGCAACACAAGCATTATAAATAAAATAATATAGCAGGAAAAAAAAATAACATGAATAAAATAAATGGGAAAATTGTGCAAGATAGCACTTTATGGACATAAGAGATACAAAAATAAAAACAAATGGAAGAATTTTGAAAGATGGCACTTGATGGCCATAAGACGTAACTGCACTTTTTGTCCATATAGATAAAAATAGTGTTCATGTATGATATCTAGTCTTACACATAGGGCTGCATAATTATGGCCAAAATAATAATTCTGAATATTTTTATCAAGCATCCCAGTAAATAAACTAAAGACTTGATAAACAAGTTGTGACAACGTTCCCGACACATCGCCTGCTGCATGTTTCCTCACGTCATTAACTGTCAGTCACAGCAGCTGATAGACGCTGTATTGAGAAAATAAGAGCAACATCAAATAGTTTTCTCCTTCGCTGTATACTTTTAGTGTGAGACAAATGAGTCTGTCTCCAATATTGTCCACACCTGTAGTCATCTAAAAACAGCAGTGCGCTCTTAAACGCACGCCCAGACTCCACGGAAATGAAGCGAGGGAAGATGAAGATAAACCAAGCACTTGGCTCTGTTTAGTCCGAGGGGAAATCTCCAGAGCAAAGTCAGTGTTGTTTGTCCGCCATGATTTTCAAGCCAAACGACGCTAGTGCTCATGCGCCAGCGGTGCTGTGACTTAGTTTCCTGGAAGTAAGCAGTGTTGCCTAAAATGCATTAATAAATTAAGTTTTTTCAGTAATTACAAATTTAAAGGGTATTACTAATCGTCTGGAATTTTACTGCGGTTTATCATTATACCATTTACCCTTAAATCTCTATAATCCACACAAATAAACATATCTTATCCGTGACTTTTACCGTCAAAAGGGCTAAAACACTGAGATATACAAAAGGACACGGCAGAGATAGTTTCATGAGGTCCTTAGATCGGCCCCGCCAGGGTTGGCTTTAGCTCTGACAGAGCGCTGAGAAGACAATCAAACTTGACAATCTAAAGCACAGGGGCAAAAACTTTTGCCTCCAAGGGGCCAATAGGCCATCGGCCAAACAGAGATTTATTTTTTATTTTTTTTGTCCTGTCCAGCTACTCGGGCAAATCATATTGTTGACGTATATGCCCATATTTGCTGTACAGATTTACTTTACAAAAGAGCAGTGTGGGAATACTTTTCTTGTTGCCTTATTTGTATTTGACTTTATTAAATGGATTTATATTATTATTTGGCGCAGCTGGACCGGAGCAGTAGGGCATAGAAAGAGAAAAAAAGGAAGACAGAGGGGGAAATTGCGGGGACAAGAGGGAGGTATAACAACCACAACAACAACAACAACAACGATTTTAAGCGTGAAACAACTAAATGTAAATCATAAATAATAAAGTTCCGTTAATTAGTGCAAATAACATGGATAGATGGCAACTAGTTAGCCTTGTGGACATGCTATTAATGATTGTGTGAGCTTAGAAGGGGTTAGCATGAACAAGTAATACATTTGGGAAGCCAATCTTTTGCGGGCCAAACAAAACGATAGTGCACTGCATTTTACTGTACGTTTCAGTGCGAACGCACTCGCGCACTCATTTTTGTCAATTTTAAGGTCTGAAATTTCTCACTTAGGGGTTTTCTCAAAACGCAGCATTAATGCATGAATTTTCAAATCCAGTTAGTCCTCTTCCTCCCATGTCATTGGCAAATATTTGTTTTTCATGGTCGCCGTACAACTCCAGGGCGGCTGAGCTGATGACCAGGACGGGCTCGGTAGTGACTCTGGAGGTGGCCAAGCAAGGCGCCATTTACCACGGCCTGGCCACGCTCCTTAACCAGCCCAGCCCCATGATGCCTCGAGGTGAGCCCACCGCTTAATGTCTGCTTTTTGCATAATGTTTAAATGCTTAAAACTTAGCATTCACCATAATGTTTACAATGGCGGGTCACTTTTATTGTTATAAAGTGATGACAAGGTCGTACTGTTTTTTTGCACGTAAGTGTGTTTTAAGAAGCGGGAAGTCTCCTTACAGCTGTGACAATGATGGGTTTGTCAGCGCAACACGACCTTAAATTGCGCTGAATTGTGCTGCAGGTTAAAGTAATAAAGAGTCCGAGGGAAGAGCCAGCACACACTGAAGCTCTGTAGTCTCTCTGGAACGCCGTGCTCGTTCAGGGTAGCAGGTTTACCGGTCGTCTGGCTCCAGTTGGAATGTGACCCTCCACTCATTAAAGAAGATCGCTGTACAGACTGGTGTGCGGTCTGACACAACGTTATAGTGAAAGGAAACCAACTGGCACGGAGTGACACACAATATGTATCTTTTGGAAAGCATTCTACGAAGACACTTTATTAAAGCACTTTTAAGATTTGAAATAAACCACAGAGGAAGTTAAAGACTTGTTCAGGAATGTAATAGGGTATTACGCAATATGGACAAGTAACTGGAAGTGAAAAGTGCAGACAATGTGTAGTCTTTGCAGCTAGAATAGATTCCATTCTTCTACAAGATTTTGAGGTGTGTCTGTAGATCACAGGTAACTGATGTTGGTCATGTGACTCACCATCGTTGGTCTAATTCAGGGGTCCCCAAACTACCGCCCGCCAGCGTCCATAATCCGGCCCGCGCGTAGTCCAAAGTAAAAAAAAATAATAAAAAAAAAAAGAACTTTTTTTTTATTTTATTTTTTTATTTTTTTATCTGTCCTTTTTTGCCTATCCATCAATCCATTTTCTACAGCTTGTTACTGGGTCTCCTAGGCCAGAGGTCGGCAGCCCGTGGCTCCGGAGCCGCATGCGGCTCTTTGATCACTCTAATGCGGCTCAGCCGCATACTTGCCGACCCCCCCATGATTTTACCGTGCCTCTCCCGGAAATCTCCCGGGGCAAACATTCTCCGATTTTCACCCGGCACTGACTTAAACGTCTTCTACAACATGTCGTCGCGTCCGCTTTTACACCATGCTATCTGCGTGCCGGCCCGGTCACAGGTAGTATGCGGCCTCTGCTTACACACGTAAGTGACTGCAAGGCATACTTGGTCAACAGCCATACAGGTTACACTGAGGGTTGTGATATAAACAACTGTAACACTCTTACTAATATGCGCCACACTGTGAACCCACACCAAACAAGAATGACAAACACATTTCGGGAGAACATCCGCACTGTAACACAACATAAACACAACAGAACAAATAGCCAGAATCCCATGCATCCCTAACTCTTTCGGGCTACATTATACACCTCCGCTACCACCAAACCCCGCCCACCTCAATCGACGCACGGGCGGGGGGGGGACTTTGAATTCTTGTGACTGTATCAGCCACTAACAGCATCACTCCCTTTTCATCTCTTAACGTTCAGCATCAGACAGAGGTCGCGAGAAGAACGGCAAGATGCGTCCAAAGAGCGAAGGTTTCGAGTTGTACAACAGCTCTGGGCAGAACGGCTCTCCAGAGAGTCCGCAGCCCGGCTGGGACTCTTATCCAGAACCAAAGAAGATGAGCGGGGAGGATCGGCTTCTCAAGAACCGGGCAGACCACCGCTCCAGTCCCAATGTGGCCAGTATGTTTAAATTCTTTTATGCTCTTTGTGTTGAGACTCTTTTACAGTAGACACACTGTCTGTCCCTCATTAGATCAGGGCCAGAGTCCCGCAGGAAAACCAGTCTATCCCGGCGGTCCTGGCACCAAGATCACGTCCGTCTCCACCGGCAACCTGTGCGCTGACGTAAGTGCCTCTTGAGGTCGTGGCCAGCGATGTCCTTGTGAGGAATTCCTGCAGTTTAGAAGAGCATAGAGTGCCACTCTCACGCCAATGCTCTTGAGCTCAAAAAAGAAAAAAAACATTTTCATCAAGCTCAAACTGTAAAGTAGTGAGTCGTTTCCTTTTGTTGCTGTCAGGATGAGCCTTCACCACCGCGTCCGGAGGCTTACCCCATCCCCACTCAGACCTACGCCAGGGAGTACTTTACCATCCCAGCATCCAAAAGCCAGGATCGTGTGGTAGGTTCCGGGCCAGGTGCCTCGCAGCACTGGCATGGCATGGAGGACAGAGAACGGCTCCCCACAGTGGACAACATCCACAACAGCATGCAGGTAAATAACACCTTACTTGGACAGGATTTTGTATCTATATATGTGTGTGTGTGAATATATTTTTTATACTATCTTCGGTATGTAGCTCTCTGTTATATGTATGTAAATATATCGGAATCTATAAGGTAGAAGAAATTGGCCACCTGAGCAATTGCCCAGGCAGTATGTTCTAGGAGATGACGCAAAGATGAGGGGAAATAAAAAATGTGTACCTGTTTGTACTTAGCACACAGTAGTGTGTTAGGCTAAGATTTGTATGTAGGTGTTTAACGATAGATCGATTTATATTGCCAAAATCAAAGAAAACCAATTTGTGCTCGGCTCGTTGGCCTTCCAGAAGATATATATCGATTTAACTAGGGATGTCCGATAATGGCTTTTTGCCGATATCTGATATTCCGATATTGTCCAACTCTTTAATTACCGATACCGATATCAACCGATACCAACCGATGTATACAGTCGTGGAATTAACACATTATTATGCCTAATTTGGACAACCAGGTATGGTGAAGATAAGGTACTTTAAAAAAAATAATAATAAAATAAGATAAATAAATTAAAAACATTTTCTTGAATAAAAAAGAAAGTAAAACAATATAAAAACAGTTACATTGAAACTAGTAATTAATGAAAATTAGTAAAATTAACTGTTAAAGGTTAGTACTATTAGTGGACCAGCAGCACGCACAATCATGTGTGCTTACGGACTGTATCCCTTGCAGACTGTATTGATATATATTGACATATAATGTAGGAACCAGAATATTAATAACAGAAAGAAACAACCCTTTTGTGTGAATGAGTGTAAATGGGGGAGGAAGGTTTTTTGGGTTGGTGCACAAATTGTAAGTGTATCTTGTGTTTTTTATGTTGATTTAATAAAAAAAACTAAATATAATTAAAAAAACGATACCGATAATTTCCGATATTACATTTTAACGCATTTATCGGCCGATATTATCGGACATCTCTAGATTTAACATTGATTTAAAAGGTAATTAATCGATTTTATGGATTCTAGAAAATAAAATATTGGCTTAAGAACAGCAGACTTTTTATAAAGTTGTTTTTAGCACTTTTTAAATAATTAAAGACCGTAAACTTAAGCGAAAAGATTCAAGATGCCGCTCCCCAGAGGTAGACGTCGCAAAGGAGTCCAAGCCAACTTTTACTTATTTTTCTCGCCTTTTTGTGCAGAGCTCGAAGGACATACTCTAAAAAGTTTTCTTTATTGGGCGACCTTAATAAAGCTGAGAGAGCACAGCAATTTCGGACTTGGATGCCATTAAAGCCAGAAAGGCCACTGACTGTAGTTATGTGTGCACTGTTTATATCTGACTATGTATGTTTGTTTATTTCGAACATGGAAACAAGATTACACAATAAGACAGCACAAATTTACACTGTCACACAAAGTTGAACATGTCCAAAAAGGAGTCAGATGAATTTTACACCTTCTCCATTTCAAAGTTGTACTAATACTTTTGTTCACCTCCTGTATTTTATCTGTAACATAAATATATTCATAATAAATAATCGTCAATGAATTCAAAGTAATCAAGGAGTTATAATCCACATGAACAAATGCATATATACAGATTGTAGATGGTTGCTTATACCTGATTTATTATCAAAGTTCAAGATTCTTCGCTGTACTTTGTAATTACTAAGTTTAGACTGTTTCTCAGAACGGAATATATTAGTACATTTCTTGAATTGTTTTGCCATTCTATAATTCAACTCCATACACTGTAAGTTTTAAGTGTTGTAGGTGCATACAGATGCTTTACGATTTATTTAATGGTCTTCTAGCGGGTCAACCACTCACAGGAGGACATGTACCCTCCCCCTGGACTTATGAGGCCAGATGAGCGCATGCAGCAGCACTACCAGCAGGAATACCAGCACCGAGACATGGACTACCAGAGGGGACCACCAGGTAAGAAAGTTGGATCAACAGCAGACTTGGGTTCAGGTTCTCTTCTGGATGTTCTGATAGCGTTTTGTGTGACTTCAGGTGTCGGAGGACCAGACCACTGGGGGCCGCAGCAGCAGGTTTCGTCCTCGTTGGAGTCGTCGACATCTAGCCAGGAACACCTTAACTTCTCAAACTCCTCCACGTCCTCTGGCAAGAACCAGAAGACAGGGCCCGGTCGGTGGAAGACGCCCAACGCTCCTCACTCCGTGCCACCGCACTCGGTCCAGCCGCCATCCCGTTCCGACCTGCCACCTCCCCCTCCACCACCGCCCGCGCCTTACCCTGATGCCCACGACCTCTACGAACCGCAACCTGAGCTGCCCCTGCCGCCGCCGCCTTCTGCGTCGGCCCAACAAGCAGCCGACCGCAAAAAGCGTGAGGAGCAACAACGTTGGTATGAGAAGGAGAAAGCTCGTCTGGAAGAGGAGAGGTACTAAACATGTCTTGTTTACTTTTTGGATGATTATAATGTTGATGATGATTTACTACAGGGAGAGAAAGAGGAGAGAGCAGGAGCGGAAGTTGGGTCAGATCAGGGCTAACCCTGTCATGCCCGTCCAGCCTCACAACAACGGAGGAACCATGCCGCCTCCTCCTCACCACCATCAGCCCCCTCCAGCCTCCATGGGTCCAGCTCAAGCCTACGCCCCCTCGCAGCCTCAGCTTCCTCCCTCCAGACCGGAGAAGCTGGCCAGCCTTCCTCGCTCATCAGTCCCTCCCGCTGCCAGTATCTCCAACCCCCCAGGTAGCACGTCTCCCTCCTCTGGAACACTAATCCAAGTTTTTAAAACCTTTCTGCTGTGTGCATTGCGGCCGCAGGAATGGACACGGTGATCAGAGATCTTCTACCACAGCAACAGCCTCGCACCATCGAGAGGCGAGACCTTCAGTATATCACCATCAGCAAGGAAGAGCTGACCAGCGACAGCCTCTCTCCGGACCCCTGGAAGAGGGATGCTCGCGAGAAGGCCGAGAAGCAGCAGCAGCTTCACATCGTCGATCTCTTGGACAAAGAGATCCAGGAACTTCAAGTTAGTTACGGGACACAATTTAAGGACTTTAACATGAAAAAAACGTAATGCTCTTCTCAACGAGCTGCAGGTTCTGCTGTAAGCCCTTCCCCCAAGCACAGTGTTTCTAAGCATCTTTGTTTTTCGCTCATTTTTTGTCTCACCCTCAGCGATCATAACAATACAATACAATACAATGCACATGCGTCATGACCAAATATGCAAATTACATTTCGCCTCACACTTAGTTGTTGTTAATATGTGGAAATACAAAGCAAGTAGGGGTGGGGCAGTATCAGATATCGAGATTGTTGATGCAGTTGTCCACTCTATCAGTTACCACGTAATGATGATATCATTGTCAAACTGTCACAATATATAATATCTAATTCGATATTCCTACCCCTACTTACAAAGTCATTGGGAGTGTTTCACCTTCCAGGCCAAGCCGGAGCGTACAGCAGAGGAGAGCGACCGCCTGAGGAAGCTGATGCTCGAGTGGCAGTTTCAGAAGCGTTTGCAGGAGTCCAAGCAGAGCGACGAGGACGAGGAGGAGGAGGATGACGAGGATGTGGACACCATGATGATCATGCAGCGGCTGGAGGCCGAGAAGAGAGCCAGAGTGAGTGGGGATGGGTGTGGGGGCTGTAGTATTTTTAAAAGAAAAAAGCTTGTATTGACTTGTGTTTGAGCTACAGTAATGGGGAAGAGGACACAAAACACGTGTTTGTGCATCTGCAACATGCTTCTGTCATCGCTTTGCCATGCTCAGCTGCTTCAATTCGATTGGCTGGGGGGCCGGATGGCAGCTTGGCTGGCTGCCAATGAGATGTCTCACTCCTAAAGAACTTTGTTTATTTTTTCGCTTATACAGTGGGACCCGCTTATGTCGACCAATTCATCAAGTCCTGCTCCACTTTTTCTTCTGACTCAAAATATTTTCTGTCCCAAATAAATCATTTTCAAGCATAACAAAGGTTAAACTAAATGAGTAGTATTGGCCGCTAGATGAGACCAAACCAATAGGACAGTGCTGTTCAGTATCGTGGTCACTGATTGGCTCAGGCAGGCAGCATTACTACTACGAGATGTAAGGATGGGTACCAAATTCGGTACGCTCATAGGCACCAATCGAAGTTCATCTGTACTACCGAATACTGATTCACGTAAAATCGGTGTCATATTTTAATACATTTTTTGCATTTGATGTCATGTCTGGCTTCAGCCTTGGCACTGGCTCAAGCACTTGAGAACCAAAGGGGTCATGTCTAGAATAAATTGGTTTGTTTCTGTCCACACACCACAACATAACCACAGTACTGTCTAGTTATATGGCATCAAAATTTGCACGTAGATTTCCTGTTCAGTGTAAAATAATCTTCAAAATAAAAGCATGGCAGTGTTAATCTGGAATCCACAACCACAACAAAATAATGCACCTATTTAATTTTTGTTTTGGATTATTAGCCACCGGAAGAAATATTTGTTGTTTTGTGAAGGCTTTATCGTCTTTGCATTTGAGACTTACAATGACATTTTAGAGTAGCGACTCTAATAGATAAGAGTGTAAAATAATAAAACAGAAGACTCTAAATAAAAATATTTACAAATTGCAAAAACAAGAATCTTTTATTATCACTCCTTCTCTAGATGTAAGTGCAAGCAATGGCGAGTTTTGGTTATGTCGACAACTGCTTACGTTATGGTTAGTGATCTAAAGCGAGTGGCGTCAACATAAACGTGTTCCACTGTACTGATTCTGTGTTTACGGATTTCCTCAAATGGTGTCTTCTTTCAAAAGCTTGCCTTGTACTCTCAGCAGTTGCGTAAACCAGCGGTCCAGGCCACTTTTTGAGGAAATGTGCCAAGTTAGCACTGGTGGTCCCTGTTGGTGGGACCTGATGCACTGTGGGAAAGGGCACGGGGCCATCATGACAGAAAATTACCTCAGCTGATGTTTTCACTTTCTGTATGTCCTCCCTTCTAATTTCTAGTTGATGCTTCCTCTTCTTTGCTCCTTCACTTCCACCTTTTCCTGCACTTGCCCCGCCCCCTCTCTTTCTGCTGTCCCTCTCACTCGCTGTCCTCTCTTGTTCTTCTGCAGCAGAAGACTGCTGTCCCAGCTATCTCTGTTCTAGACTTGGTATGTTTCTTTCTGTTAATGCCCACTATCTCCCTTCCTCCCCCTCAACCCACATCACTACCTCTTTCCCGCCCGGGGCGTCCACCTAAGTGTTTTGGATTTATCTCCGCCTCTCTTTGTGGGCGTGGTTGTCTCTGCTAGCGTGGGGCAGGCCGTCCTGGGCTGCTTGCTGCTGTTGTTTGTGTCCGTCTTTTTGTCCACTTAAAACAGACGGAGACATTGTGGTGGATGTGAGCTTTTGAGTGCATACGGAGCCGGTGCCTGCATGGCTGCATCACACGGACGCGGGTTGTGTTCCATGCATGGCGGTCGCTCGTCATCATGATGGTTCACCCATCCGTCAGTGTGTGTCTGTCATTCTGGTGCATGCTAGTCACTGGTCTGCATGTGTATTTGCCGTGCACGCTGCTGCCCCCCTCAGGAGCAGACTTGTAAGACCGATCAACACCATGTCTTATGGCGCCACGTCACATTTGTTTGCAAATGTGTGACATTGTGACCGCAGCACCACTGACGTCTTCCCCCCCTTTCCCATGCACGGCGCTTCGTGCGTTCAGTTGCAGGACGAGGAGCGGCGACGTAAACAGCAGCTGGAGGAAATCCGCAAACGGGAGGCAGAAGAGCGGGTGAAGCAGGAGGAGGAGAGGAGGTGGAGAGAGGAAGAACGAACCAAGCGGGAGACTGCGGAGAAGGTAAACATACATTTTTTTTCTTTACAAAAAAGTATTTAGATAATGAGTTTTAACATTTTTTAAACATCAAGCAATGTAATTACACATTTTGTTCTTTCAAAAACCAACGGTCTGATCACATCTTTACATGGCTTTTGTCCTCCTGGTGGTTAAATCAAACACGCCCGTGTCCATCATCATCATAGTTAGTCGGGCAGCCATCAGACCGCTGGTTGTTCAAAGATGCTCCTAATGTGTCAGTAGTTTATCACTGAGGACATGTCCACAACAACACAGGTGTTTTTACCTACAAAGAAAAGCTATGAAGTATTTTATGAAAATATCATCCAATGTATATTCATTTCTCAATTATGATACTGTCTTTTCCCGGAAATTACTTTCTTCTAGCCTCTGATTGCCTAAAACTGTAGTTTACAGATAACAGTATTGAAGATGCACAGCCGTTTTATTTTTGTATTTTTTTTTTTAAGTAAAAATGTTGTAATAACTGTTTTTTACAGTTTTCACCAATTCCGTCATTCCATCCTCACGCATTACAGACCTGTGAGAACCACTGAAAATGTCTTTTACTAAGAACAAAAATACCTTTGTGTATGTGTAGACATCACCTGTGTGACTTTCAATTTAAATATATGAACTGCATGTTGTCATCTTCCCATATCCCCCCAGCCGCCTCATGTGTTGTTGCGCTCACCTCCAGCATGTTTGTCGTCAAGTTATTTCCGTTTTAGGGTTTTTTCGTGATTATTGTTATCACCATCCACCCTCCCGACATAGACACACACGCACACATCACATCACGTCCACCATTGTCCTCCTTCGTCATCCATGTCGACATTGCCACTAAAATCCCTCTGAAATTCTTCACCGCTGACAAGCTGCGACATGTTAGTCCGCGCAGGTTTTTTTTCTACTTTGGACCACTCGTGGCAGGCGTGTCCACGCATGATTTGGAGCGAACACGAGAAGACAAATGTGACGTCAGGGTGGACACACAGCACCCGGAGCAGCTGGTGCGTCTCCAAACGGCAGAAATCGAAATGCATTATTGAGCTACACATTAGAGACACACATACAGACACACACACACACAGTGGGGGAGGCAGTGGTGGGTGTAAACACAGGAGTCTACTTTACTTCCAAGTTAGCGCTAGAGTGTGTCACTGCAAACTAAAGATGGGCATTCTATATTGGTAAGGAATTGAATAATTACGTGAACTACCTGGTAACAACCAGCAGAGGGCACTGTCCAACTAGTTTGCTTTATTAAAGGAGCTGCCATAGAAACAGAACACTTTAAAGAAAAATACACTGTAACTACAATGAATGGAGTGTGGTTACCCAGGCCGGTCGCTAACGTTTGGTAGTATGGTAGTTTTTTGTTGTTGCTCATACTCATTGTTTTATTTTTCATATATTTATGTATTTTTCTTTATTTAATTTGAATACAAACATTATTTAGCTCTGAACCTCACACGCCACTAGTATCATAGTCCAATATTAAGGGTGTCCCGAAAAAACTTTTTCACTTCCGATATGATATTGGAGCTTTGAATATTGGCCGGTACCAATATAAATCTCATCAGCAAGAATCATACATACCTTTATTCTGTAATGTGCAATGTTATAAAATGATTGATCAAGTGAAATGACTTGGAGAACCATGGTAGGTTTGATCAACTCTAACTTATTTATTAACCCTCTGAAATGGACTTACAGATACAGTAGATAAACTTTAAAAATGTATGCGGTCTTTAATTAAATTGGAGTGGTAATTAGTTTTTTGGTGACATCTAGTGGTTACAATAATTCATTAAGTTAAGTGCATGACTCAGTAAGTTGAATATGCGGATACATTTGTTACTGCATACTTACTAATATGCCTTTGATTTGGAGACTTTATGTGGAAGTAATATGCAACTATAATTATTTGTTACTTGTTTATGTTGACAAATGTGCTGTTTTAGACTGTGATATTGTTCAATTAAAGACATTAATTACGTACGGCTAGCTTGTGTGCTATTGTGTGCTTCGCTGTTGTGTGGCTGCTAGCTCCTCGTAGCCTATAGCCTACCGACTTCATTAAAATACAAGAAAAGACCGAACTTGTACTTATTGGAGGACATTTAGATATTAAAGGGGAACTGCACTTTTTTATGTTGCCTGTCATTCACAATCCCTATGTGAGAAGAGAACACGTCTTTCCTTTTTTATGCATTCTAATTTGTAAAACACGGTAAGTACAAGGTAGCTAACGGGAGTACACAATTGCGACCATAAAGCTCTCTAAAAAAATCCAAAATCAGCCAACAATACTCCATTTACATGTCGTAAACTGCATATTAACCAAGTATTAGCGATATTGTTATTATAAGCGCTAACACAGAGGAACTACTTTTAGCGGCGCCGTGATCATTGAGAAGAAACTAGGTTATGCAGCTTTTGACATATTGAGCAGGTGAGCTGCTGCATCCCCTCCGAGTTGGTAAAAGTAAATTCAAGATCATAAATCATGCCTCTCACCTGTATAGTAGAAGGTTGGGGTCATACACCGAGACGTTGGTCAACTAAAACCCGAAGATGGCAAGAAAGACACAAAAAGACGCCTGTTTGCGCCTGCCTTTAAAAAAAAAAAAAAAAAAAACTATGTACCTGTGTGTTATGATTATTTCTTCTAAGACTTATAGCTCATCCTCCATATATTCAGTCTCAGAAATATAAGGTTCTGAATCATCATTTTTTCCAAAGAAGTCGTCGTTGGCTCTCATGACGTCTGTCATGATTAGTAATACTTGTTGTTGGAAGAAGTATGCTTAAAATATGTAAATATTACATGTTATTATGAATGTGCCTGCTATATTACATATGTTTAATTACAGTGTATATAAAACACTGATGGAAGTTTTAGTATTTGAGTGCTTTATAGGTGCAATAGAGCAACTCCAATTGCCTCCGTTGTTAGCTGACTCTTGTTGGCGTTTGTTTACGAGTTAGAATGCATCAAACAAAGAAAAATGTGTGCTCGACTGTGAATGATGGACAACATTCCAAAATTTTGCAGTTCCTCTTTAAATGGCTGACCAGCTTTGCACAAGTAGACACGCTGCAAGATTGTTTTTATCAGAGTTTCTATTGGAAATTTTAGATGCAAGCCGTTATCAAACTGATATCCGATATAAATATCAAATCAGGACACCCACCAACAAACACCAAATCTAAATATTTTTGTCTTTCTACCAGCTATAATTAGGTAAAAAAACAAACATTTAATAAGATTATTCTGAAAATGCCCATCTAAAGTCTGTAGGGTGTAGGGTGGGGGTTCCCAGGTGATTGAGGTGAGCGCCAACAAGAGCGATTAGCGAGGCGCACTAACAGCTTGTCGTCCCCCCAGAGGAGACAGGAAGAGGAGTACTACACTCGCCTGGAGGCCGAGCGGCGCCGGCAGCACGATGAAGCGGAGAGAAAGCTGCTGACGCCGGACGAGCCGGCCGGTCTGTATCGGCCCCCGCTGCCGAGGGACTACCAGCCCCCCGGGTCCCCCAACCCTACTAACACCCCCCCGCCGCCCCCGCAGAGAAACACCTCCTACCTCAAAACACAGGTGGCCTCCCCCGACACGCTCTACACCGCCAAGTTCGTAGCCTACACGGGCGACGAGGAAGACGAGGACGAAGCAGGAAGCGGCGGCGGCCAATCAGGTCAGGTGAAGTTGTCGGCGACCCGGAAGTCGTACGGCGACCTCCCGGCCGGCGCCACGCCCTATCGCAGCAAGCCTCAGCCGCCGCCCACTGCACGCAAACCTCGCCCTATGTCGGACGGCATCTTCTTGTCTAGCTCCTTCCAGCTGCCGGCCAACAACTCCAACAGTACAGGGCCCCCCCTCCCCGCCAAACCTGGCGGCGGACCCCCAGGAGGCTTGAAAGGTAGAAGCAGAGAGAGCGAGAGGGGGAGGAGTCAGGCGCCCTTTGTGGCCCCTCTCCAAAACTCTCCATCACTCGCCTGTCCGTCTAGATCTTAGAACCTCTTTTTCTTCTTCTCGTCCTCTGTGTGCGTCTCTCTTAGGCGTCATGCCCCGCCCTCTCCGCCAGCCAATCACAGCGTGTTAGGGGCTTTTATTTATTTATCTATAATTGTTTTCCTCCTCATCCTTCCCTCCCCTTCAATCAGCCAACAGAAAAAGCAATGGATATTCCGGCCCACCTCCCTGCAGATTTACACCCCTCCTAGCCAATCGATTATTCAATCAATCAATCAATCAATCAATCACAGTACTGTTGGTGTTGTCACTCGCCGCCGCTGCCTGCTTTTGGGACCGCCTCCTGCACCGTGTCTCTGCTTAGCGGTGTTTGCTCTGAAGGGAAGACCCCCTCCCCCTCCCCTTCCCACATCCTTTCATCCCACATCATCGGCAGCCATGACAGTTTCTTTTGCCGCCCCAGTGGTGATTAGTTGTCGCTTTAATGATGGCGCCCCCCGGTGGTAGCCAAGATGCATTAATTAGGATTAGTGTACTAAATCATGTTATTTATCAGACAATCCAATAAATCAGTGCCATTTTCTAAAAGTAACTTTTAAAATAAACTTCTATTTTAGTCTTTGCTTCAAGTCCCACATCTTCAACTACTCAAATGTTTGTATTGGCCCATCTCAGGCAACTTGATTTTAGTGTTAAGTTGGAGAAACAGGAGTGTGTTAGCATGTAATGATCAAATGCATGAAAGGTAGCCACATAGACACATTCATGGTGACAGCATGTGGGCACTAAGCACATCAGGCATTCAAGAAATAAAATACATTTAAGAATAAACAAAAATGCTGTAATTTGGGCAACAGTTATTTTTTCCAGAGGTCAAGGTAGTTCAACTTTTTCTTTTCAACTGTGTTCATATAAAATCACAGCACTTTGCTGAATAAAATGTGTTTTACAGTTAATGTAATGCAAGTGGATTGACCCTGGCAGGGATATCAGCTGCTTAATGTTTGGCTCTACAATATTTCCATCATGGCGGCAGACAAAGAGAAACCCTCCATGCTTCTTCAACACAACCACAAGCCGGACTTTGATTTGTAGTTCCAAAAGTCGAGAGCGCACCTCCTCGGCTGCACAACTAACGCCCCGACACTTATTAACCAGCACCTTAATTAGCCCCGCCCCCTGCTATCCCCCGCTGCCAATGCGTGCATGTTGGCATCACGCTGACGACCCTCAGCTGACAGCTGGCTGGATGTCTTATTGCTTTTTTCTGCGCTTCCACACGGCTGCATCTCTTTTTCTTCTTCCTTTGTCTTCCTCATCTTCACGCAGTCATCCACTGGCAGCTTCCCGATGTGAGACTAATTAGTAGGGATGGATCAAGTGATGCATTATGAAACACAAGAAGTGATACCGTGTGTGTGTGTGTGTCACTTTAAGAAAGAAACCATGTGATTGATCTTTGAGTGACAGCTCCTTCTGAAATAAGTCAGGAGTGACTTTTTTAATCCAGTACATGACCATTATGAAACAGCAACACAGTATCAGTGCCGTTTCAATACAGCTAGTGAGTGAGCCACACACTCACTGAGCACATCACTACTAATTAGCTTTGTCAGCTTTAGTAACACAAATCTTACATTAAACGAGATTTATCATCTTTAGTGTACAAAATGCATATTTCCATTTTTCAGTATGCGAACCTCACTGTAGAAATTTGGATGCACCCGATCTAGAAGTTCCAGTGTCGTGTAAAACCTCAGACGCTGGAAGGTTCTAGAACAGTGATATCAAAGTCAAGGATCTGACCCACGAATAAATTATCTTTGGCCCCCGGGATATTTGATTTGTTTTAGAACCGGCCCACAGGCCACAGCTGCCTGCTGCTGTTTTGCACGCACCAATACTCCATCAGTGTTGGCGCTAGGAATTTTCAAAATGGGGTCCCAGGGACCGCATCGTCATAACAATGGGGTCCCTCAGTAAATTTTTGGGGTCCCACTTTTTTGCAAGCGTTTTGAAATCAAATGATAAAATGTATGCATTTTCCTGTTATATCACACATTCTATATTGTGTTTTGGAAAAAAGTTGTCATAAACGTTACTTCATTCATTAAAAAAAATAATACAAAAGAAAACATTTGTATGCATATGTACATTTATTCACTTATAAACATTCTTTCTTTCCTTTATGGATCTAAATTTTACCGCTGCCAGTATTTTATTCTATATTTTCAGAATGTGTTTGTTCTATTTTTGGCTAAAGTAAGACAGAAAACAATCTGAAGTTGTCTTTATTTTGTAGTTTTAATGCCATGATTTTAATAGTCTGGCCAGCGTGTGCACAGATTTCCTCCATGCGGCCCCTGAGCTAAAATGAGTTTGACACCCCTGATCTAGAAGCTGCCAGCTGGATGCATGAATGTGTGTGTTGTCTTCCATCACGTCAAAAAACACATTTAAAGTTGTTTTTAGGCAAATTCTTTCCAAGAATGTAACTTTGTCCCTGGAATGATGTGTGGTTAGGCTTCTGTAGGGGTCAAAGGTTGAGGTCGCATGTGAAGCTAGAAGGTTCTAGAAACACATGACCTCGACCTCGGACCGACACGCTCTCTCTTAACACTTTCTGGGTGATTGTACCTAACGCTGCTCTAGAACTTCCTTCCTTCTGCTCGGGCTGCTCTGTGTTGGACCGAAAATGTTTTCTCAAGTTGACGGCGGACCAGAGAAGCTTCTGGCTGCTTTTCAAGAAAACCTCCAATCTTGATCAGGAACGGAGGCGTATGCCAGGGGCTTCTCGCGGCGTCACGTGTGCCACGGTTCTAACCGTTGTGTGTCGGTCCACAGGATTTAACTCGTACACTGGAAACTCGTCAGGAGTTGTAGGATCCGGAGAGTTCTACAAGGACCCGAGAGACAAATGGACCAAGAGGTGAGTATGTCATGCAGCATTTGACTCTCTTTGTAGGTGACATTGATGCTGATGATGTTATTAGTCAGGAGCAGGAGAACATCCCCAGCGGCGCCCCTCCCGAGAGTTTGACCTTTAAGGAGCGCCAGCGTCTCTTCTCTCAGGGGAAGGAGGTGTCCAACAAGGTCAAGGCGTCTCGGAAACTGATGGAGCTGGAGAACGAGCTCAACACCAAGCAGTGAGCCGCCACGGCCACTTCTGACCTCCTGTTTGTTTTGTTTTTTTTAAATAACTGGACCCCCTGATTTTTACCACTTGGCCCTGCCCCCACCTGCCCCCTCCCAGCTCACACGTGTAAGAGAAGCAATGTACAAAAGTTGTAATTGTACCACAAAATGGGGGAAATATATTTTTGTCTGTAAAAGGGTGCTGGGGGGCGGGGTTAGAGGTTTATGCTAAATTTTAAAACATTTTTTACATCTTAGATATTTTAAGTGGCCAGCTTTTATGCTCTTCTGCCCAGCAACAGGTTTTTTTTAAGTAAACACTGTTACTTCATTCCAACATAATGGGCTTTTTTTTGTGATGTTTTAGGAAAACTTTGATCTGAAAGTGCACAAGTTGACTGTAAATATTTGGCTGGTATGACTGTACACGCCCAAACACTAATGTGACATTTAAATGTTTCCTCCAACCTCAGCTAACTTTCTTTTGAATAAATACTGTAGTATTCTTTATTTTATTTTTTTTTGCAGTCGTGTGACATTAATTTGACTGATCGGACATTTTAGACTTTCACAATAATTAAAATCATATTTATTGTTTGTGTTGGAAGAAAGCTGCACAAAAAAAGAATGTTTTCTAGTATTAAAAATGTCGGGCCAAACTGCTCTCATTTTTACTTTTAAAGGGATCTGGACGTACCACACGTTTCCATGACAACGGTCCCCGCTGGTGATGTAGAAAAAGGCACTTTTAAAGGTTTGAAATAAAAGCGATGCTTTTTGACGACAGTGACTTTAAATTATTTCAACAGCAGGAAGCTTTACTCACTTCACTTCCTCCAAATCAACTGAATCCCTTCAAGGGTTTCGTGTTTGGACTTTTTTTGGTAATCATTAATAAATGCAGATTTCTCATAAGTACCGTCTCAAAGTGTCTTGCTTTCATCAACACTTCACCTGTCTTGCACATTCAAATTAAATGTGACCAAAACATGACAGGCTTTTTGTTACTGGCTGATGCTCTTTTTAATGTTTTAAATATTTACAAAGTTGAGCAGGTAAGTGGTGCTCTTATTTTGTGAGCACGCTTGTTTTATTTCATTGCTGTCTATAAACAAAAAACTACTTTTCATATGTTCCACAAGTTTATCTGTTCCCCACGGTTGCAACATATCAACCATTCCCTTTGCTTTGTTTCCTTGTTAGCCCTTTTAGAATAAATGTCCTGTGCAATTAGAGAAATGAACAGTATGGACTTCTGGGGACATTCAAAACAAGTATTTTTCTAATGTGAGATGTTAAACATGTTAAAGGTAAACTAATGGTTTCTTAAGATGACACATTTTTATGCCCATGAACCAAAACAATTCAGCATATTTATTATGAATGCAGATGTTTTCTTCAATTGCACACAATTTACACTTCTTTGTAAAAAATAAACATTCATTGACTTGTTTTAAATGTTAACTAAAACTCTTAACAAAATATTTATATTTTATAGTGAGCTTGGACTGATAAGTGAAAATAACCAATATATATTTAGATAAAACTTTGCTGTTGAATTTGTCAAGTTTCTGGTATGGAATCCCTCATCACCGCTGTCACTGGAGAACACCTGAGCAGAAGAGACAACTGAAAATATTTGTGGTATTTTGGTAGGTGTGTGGACCATGGCAGACAAGAATGCTCACCATTGAAAGTGTGGTTGCTAACTATGCAAAGACACACTGGAAAGTATTTTCTTACATTGGCCGGTTGCCAGCGACTTGCTAGCTAACTTCTTCTTGATGTCACCAGAACCTTCTGCTGAGTCCTGGCTGGAAGCTTCAAGGCGGTTTCCTTCCTCCGTGTCAGGTCTGTAAACTGGACTTGGACTTTGCCCCTGGAACCTGAATGAATCAGACAGAACTAAGGCTATGCGTGTGTGTGTATGTATACAGTATATACAGTATATATATATAATCCATTATTTGAGATAGTGATAAGAAAAATAAGTACAAAATCATCTTTTATAGGGTACTTTCTATTGACAAGTAGCTGTCCCCAATTGTAACTACTAAATTTCCATTTATTAAAATACTGCTGGAATATTTTTTTTTACATTTGCTTCAAAAGTGTAATTTATAATATCTTTATGATTAAGTTTAAACAGAGGTTAAAATACTTTGATTTATTGTAGGTTTGGTTTTTAAATTAAATAACTGTGCTCAAGAAATCATCCATCCAACCATTTCTACCGCTTGTCCCGGTCGGGGTCGCGGGGGTGCTGGAGCCTATCTCAGATGCATTCGGGCGGAAGGCGGGGTACACCCTGGACAAGTCGCCACCTCATCGCAGGGCCAACACAGATAGACAGACAACATTCACACTCACATTCACACACTAGGGCCAATTTAGTGTTGCCAATCAACCTATCCCCAGGTGCATGTCTTTGGAAGTGGGAGGAAGCGGAGTACCCGGAGGGAAACCACGCAGTCACGGGAAAAACATGCAAACTCCACAGAGAAAGACCCTGAACTCAGGAATGGAACCGAGGACCTTCTCTGTGAAGCACGAGCGCTAACCACTGCCCACCGTGCTGCCTCAGAATAGTGACCCCACGTGGGTACTTGTTTTCAACTGATATGAACATCCATCATTTTCTCCAAAAACATTACTGTTTGCAATATTTCCAACATCAAGCATGTTATAAGTTAATATTAAGCAATAAGTTTGAGGGAATATGATACAACCTTGAAATCAAAATAGTGGTCACTACCGAAACTTGTGCAGTCACTACCGAAACACTGGATGTTTACAAAGAAAAAGTATATTGAGTTATCAACTAAAATATTATGAAACTGATTAGTTAAATGTATGTTCAACTTCAAAAATAATTTACTCTGAAATCAATCTAATTAGTGCTTTGCATTTTAAAAAGAAAGATTGCATGTCGAGTTTGAAGTATTTCATATATTGAAGGAAAAACGTGTTTAAAATAAATGTTTATAGATTTTATTGTGAAAAACCTCTATTTAAAAAAATAATCTTTACACAAGGTAAGTAAGCATGATGTCAACAGAGTAACATCATATTTTATATTCATATTTAAGACTATGATTTGGTAGTGACAAATTTGGGGAATAGACAAAAAAATTCCCACATTCTGAAAATACAAGTTGATTGTTGTTTTCGTACAGAAATGTGTACTTCAGATGTTGTACAATATATATATGGACAACGTTTTGAGAATACAACTTACAAACAACTTAAAAAATGTAAAAATATGAATGTATGTATATATGTATATGTATGTATATATACATATATATGTATGTATACATATGTGTATATATAGGTATATTTACGTATATATATATGTATACATGTATATGTATATATATATATGTATGTATATAAGTATATATATATATATATATATACACATATATACAGTACATATATGTATAGATATATATGTATATACTGTATGTGTATATATATGTATATATGTATGTATATGTATGTATATATACATATATATGTATGTATACATATGTGTATATATAGGTATATTTATGTATATATATATGTATACATTTATATGTATGTATATAAGTGTATATATATATATATATATACATATATACAGTACATATATGTATAGATATATACGTATATACTGTGTGTATATATATGTATATATATATATGTATGTATATTAGGGCTGAAACGACGCGTCGACATAGTCAACGTCATCGGTTACGTAAATACGTCGAGGACGTTTTTGTTCGTCGACGCGTCGCATATTTACGTCACACTACCGTCATGGCGGAGCGCAAAGCAGACGATGCGAGCGGTGCGAGCGAGGGGAAAAAAGCACGCCAAAAGTCGTCAAAAGTGTGGGAGTATTTCAATAAACGGCCTAAGAAGAAACGCTACTTTTACTCCGCTACTTTTATCTACATTCAGCTCGCTACTCGCTACTAATTTTTATCGATCTGTTAATGCACGCTTTGTTTGTTTTGGTCTGTCAGACAGACCTTCAAAGTGCTTGCCTTACTGGTGACGTTTCACTTCGTTCCACCAATCAGATGCAGTCACTGGTGACGTTGGACCAATCAAACAGAGCCAGGGGTCACATGACCTGACTGGCTCCGAGCTAACTTCGGGTGTTACCATTTAGTGGTCAATTGTACGGAATATGCACTGTACTGTGCAATCTACTAATAAAAGTTCCAATCAATCAATCAAAAGTGTGAAGGAAAAAAGACCCTTTTTTATTTCAACCGTAAAGACTGACTGCACAGTTCCTGTCTTCACAATTAAAGTCCCGCTCCATCGCGCCTGCGCTTTCAAAATAAGAGTCTCCGAAAGCCAGCGCAAACAAGCTAACAAGCTACGGAGTTTGCCGCCAATGTATTTCTTGTAAAGGGTATAAAAACGAATATGGAAGGTGGACAAATAAGATGCCAAATAACAACCACTTTCATGTGGTATTAGACAGAAAGGAGGAACTTTTTTTCTCCTCCATTTGAAAACGTGGACGTTACCAGCACTACTTCCTGATTACAATCAATGCAAGTCATCAGAATCAGGTAATACACCAACTTATATTCTTGTCTTCATGAAAGAAAGGAATCTATATGTTAAACATGCATGTATAATTATTAAAACACCTTTAACATGTACACAAAAACGGCAAAATAAATAAATATAAATGATATACTGTATATATCAATGTATGTATATATATATATATATATATATATATATATATATATATGTGTGTGTGTGTGTGTGTGTGTGTGTGTGTTTATATATATATATATATATATATATATATATATATATATATATATCTATATATATATATATATATATATACACACACACACACACACAGGTAAAAGCCAGTAAATTAGAATATTTTGAAAAACTTGATTTATTTCAGTAATTGCATTCAAAAGGTGTAACTTGTACATTATATTTATTCATTGCACACAGACTGATGCATTCAAATGTTTATTTCATTTAATTTTGATGATTTGAAGTGGCAACAAATGAAAATCCAAAATTCCGTGTGTCACAAAATTAGAATATTACTTAAGGCTAATACAAAAAAGGGATTTTTAGAAATGTTGGCCAACTGAAAAGTATGAAAATGAAAAATATGAGCATGTACAATACTCAATACTTGGTTGGAGCTCCTTTTGCCTCAATTACTGCGTTAATGCGGCGTGGCATGGAGTCGATGAGTTTCTGGCACTGCTCAGGTGTTATGAGAGCCCAGGTTGCTCTGATAGTGGCCTTCAACTCTTCTGCGTTTTTGGGTCTGGCATTCTGCATCTTCCTTTTCACAATACCCCACAGATTTTCTATGGGGCTAAGGTCAGGGGAGTTGGCGGGCCAATTTAGAACAGAAATGCCATGGTCCGTAAACCAGGCACGGGTAGATTTTGCGCTGTGTGCAGGCGCCAAGTCCTGTTGGAACTTGAAATCTCCATCTCCATAGAGCAGGTCAGCAGCAGGAAGCATGAAGTGCTCTAAAACTTGCTGGTAGACGGCTGCGTTGACCCTGGATCTCAGGAAACAGAGTGGACCGACACCAGCAGATGACATGGCACCCCAAACCATCACTGATGGTGGAAACTTTACACTAGACTTCAGGCAACGTGGATCCTGTGCCTCTCCTGTCTTCCTCCAGACTCTGGCACCTCGATTTCCAAAGGAAATGCAAAATTTGCATGGTTGGGTGATGGTTTGGGGTGCCATGTCATCTGCTGGTGTCGGTCCACTCGGTTTCCTGAGATCCAGGGTCAACGCAGCCGTCTACCAGCAAGTTTTAGAGCACTTCATGCTTCCTGCTGCTGACCTGCTCTATGGAGATGGAGATTTCAAGTTCCAACAGGACTTGGCGCCTGCACACAGCGCAAAATCTACCCGTGCCTGGTTTACGGACCATGGTATTTCTGTTCTAAATTGGCCCGCCAACTCTCCTGACCTTAGCCCCATAGAAAATCTGTGGGGTATTGTGAAAAGGAAGATGCAGAATGCCAGACCCAAAAACGCAGAAGAGTTGAAGGCCACTATCAGAGCAACCTGGGCTCTCATAACACCTGAGCAGTGCCAGAAACTCATCGACTCCATGCCACGCCGCATTAACGCAGTAATTGAGGCAAAAGGAGCTCCAACCAAGTATTGAGTATTGTACATGCTCATATTTTTCATTTTCATACTTTTCAGTTGGCCAACATTTCTAAAAATCCCTTTTTTGTATTAGCCTTAAGTAATATTCTAATTTTGTGACACACGGAATTTTGGATTTTCATTTGTTGCCACTTCAAATCATCAAAATTAAATGAAATAAACATTTGAATGCATCAGTCTGTGTGCAATGAATAAATATAATGTACAAGTTACACCTTTTGAATGCAATTACTGAAATAAATCAAGTTTTTCAAAATATTCTAATTTACTGGCTTTTACCTGTATATATATATGATATGTGTGTGTATGTTACTCAGTACTTGAGTAGTTTTTTCACAACATACTTTTTACTTTTACTCAAGTAAATATTTGGGTGACTACTCCTTACTTTTACTTGAGTAATAAATCTCTAAAGTAACAGTACTCTTACTTGAGTACAATTTCTGGCTACTCTACCCACCTCTGCTAATAATGTTGTTGTATGCACACTGTGTCGAGCAGAAATGGCCTATCATAGCAGCACAACGGCAGCGTTCTTGC